>NC_069131.1:63058018-63369855 GCF_026914265.1 Mya arenaria | reverse complement strand
GAGTAAGCCAAGTCGGAAAAAAAAAAAACAACATTGTGCTGCCAATACGTTTTTCCATCATTTCCATTCATTTGCTTGAAAAATCCACACGAATACCCGAATTTGTTCAGAACAAACTACTGACACCCTTTCTTTCCATGTCTTGCACACTCACAATTCAGTTTAAGTACAGTGAACTCGTATCAAGTAGAACAACTTTCTGTTCAAAAAGAAACAAATACCTTGTATTATTGATGTCAAAATATATGAACTGTGTACAACATGTAAGGAAATACAAATTTGCCGCTTTGATTGTATTGGTTTCAATGTAAACGCTGAATAAAAACGCCACCCTAATTGTCTTCACTGGTTATAGCCAAGAAGCATACTAAATCCTAAACTGCGTTCGCGTTTGCCTCCCATTCATATGTTAAAAAAGTATTCTGTTTGAAAAGATCAATAAATTGTCTTTACGATGATAATACTGCACTCTATTTCGATTTAAAAGCGAAAATTGAATTCACATGTGATCGTTCCAGAGGCCCTGGCCGCAATATTGATAATCGCCGAGTCATGAACCGCGGAAACCGTATACAAATAAGTTACTCTATATACTAACATACTTATTTTAAAGTGTCTTTGAACACAATAATTTTATCGTTAAGTTTGAAATTGTTGATAAGCAGTTTGTAATGCGCATGCGCTTCAATAACATTTGCATAAAAAGTATATCGCCGAAATTACTACGCTGGTGATTCGTCAAGGGCATTCATGCGAAAATGAACGTCACTTTATTTGTACAGAAAGGTACTAGAGAGTGTAGATATTTTCTTATAATGTAAATGTTGTCCTGACTCTCACAGAAACCTTTGAAAGGACTTGGTTGCATCTTTCAACATAGATATTATGTGAAGGCAATACAATACACAAAAACCTGAAATGTAAAAGGAAAGTGCTGAAGTAATAAGTCGCATTGATATTATCACGTCATATGATCGTCATTGAGTAGTTTGAATTATATATATCATTGCCTAGCACACATGACGTCATCTTTAATTAATATATTTGTGTTGTTTATAAACACGAACGCTCGTTTTGTTCTCTTTTACATCAAAACCGTTTTCAAATTAATTTTGGTAATCCTAATAAATAGGCTAGTCATTCGTCGTAAAGCATTAATGTATAATTGACAGTCTCAAACAAAATGACACTTCTTTTTTATTTCTTACATACCATGTTCGATTCCCACAGTTTATCCATATTAATTTTGTTTACGCCAGATTACAAATTATTTGTAGTTTTTGGTAATTTTAATTACTTAGCGTTCAGGGAGATATGTTTTGCGCAAATCTTGCATATAAAATATTGATTAGGTAAGCAAAATAGTGTAAAACAACATAACTAGCGGAACACAAATTTTGCAATAACAAAACAAAATTAATAGAACATTAATGGGTAAGACAAGGTTTAACACTCGTTTCCTATATAAGGATTATTTCGTTGAGAGAATCTAGTATGTCATTTACTTAACCATGTTCTCAGCCTGTTTTTATTTTAAGAAATTCTTTGCATGTCTCAAACCGGTTCCGCCGATCAATTAAATGACAGCCATATAACGCTGAAGCTCTGATGAATACAATAATAAACTCGCAGTTCCAAAAACAAAATGTTAGGGAAAGGTTTTACGAAATAATTTAACTTTTGGTATAATTATAATTTTATTTCAAACCTATCTAGTAACCATATCATATAGCGCCTAAACGTTTGTATCTACATTTTTCGATGCCGATAAAGCGAAATGGCGTGTGACAGTGCGTTGTGTTTTGATCATGGCGTCGTTACCACCCATCGCACAACGTTAATTTTAGTTAAATTATGTATAGCGCTGAGACGCCAGTTGTGTTTATATAAGTACACAAACATAAGTCAAATCAAGATTATATTCAATCATCACATGATCGATACAAAGTCCTTGCTTAAGGAATGTCTGGCCTGTAAACCCCAGCTGACCCAACCTTATCCTTAGGTTGAGGCCCTTGTGCTAAATCAGGAGCCAAATATCCTGTGTATTGCCATTTAGGGCTTTATTTTCAATAAAAGGGCTATGATCTGACCGCTCAATATTCATTTATCTTAGATCAGCTCGTTGATAACATACATCAGAAGGCAGTTCAGATTAGAACCAATAAACATTAATGTGTTATATTATATAATGGCCTCTGTATGAGGACAGGTTTACTTAAGTGAGGGTTAAACCAAGCCCTCTATTGTCAATTAACTTTTTGATAACACAGACCGCCATGCTGATTCAGGGGCCACACATATGCGGATAGGCTAAAGACGGATCAGTCGATGCCTTTTATAAACAAAGTGAAATTGCGCTGGCAAATGCAGGAGCAAAAATGATGCGGGTAGGCTTAAGACGGATTGAATTGGTCAATGCATTTTATAAACAAAGTGAAACAGCGCAGGCTAATGCAGGATCAAAACCAATATATATGTATATTACAAGTTCTTAGATGACGCTTAGTCTAAACGTACTATTTACTACAATACTAACGTGTTTGTATTCACCATTCAAAGTGTATGCATATTAGCTAAATTATGATAAAAAGCAAATACAAAAAAAAGGAAATCGAGCTTACTCAAGTAACATAATGAAAGAAATGAAAATATATCTCCTACTGTCAGGAAAACTTGATAACGATAGAAAACAAATTGTACAAAGCTATGAATATGTCAGACCAATTTCTTATTGTAATTCCTTGCGCATACACCAAACACCTAGACATATGATTGAACATGATTTGGTGGGTAGTATATCTGCTTGAATTTTGTCTATTTCAGACAAGATAATCACCATCTATTTGCTATATTTATGCTTTTTACAAAGGGTTGTTGATTGTTTCCAACCCAAGCAGTCTGTTATGTGTGCGATATAAAGACACAGTACTTTTAAAAAAGTATTAACATTATGTAGAATAAAATGAGCGTCGATTGAACATTATTATTTCAATTTTGTTAGCAAATTGGCGCATTGCAAACCTATAAACATTATGTCAAAGATATATATGAAGTTATTATATTTGTATTACACATGAATAAATATTCTTGTTATTCTAATTGATCTGGGAAACTACTTGTTTTATCCTTTCTAAATTTAAATGCGTCGATTATATATTAAGATACTTGATTGAGCGTTTCAACATGACAACTTGCCATCATTGATGGTATTATGTTCAGAACTTATTAATACTAGGTCAAGTTTAACTCGTTCAAGTTTACCTTCTTTCTTATTATTTGACTTATGTTAATGTTTTTGAGCAACATGGTAAAATAGTAACCAGCTATATATACTTTTTGACTACACAGTTAATATATGATTATGTCCAACAAAAGTATTGCATCTATTTCAATTTAAAAAAGTGGCCTTAATCCCCCCCCCCCCCCCCCCCCACAAAAAACATATTAAATTCAATCTCGATATCGTTCATACTTAAAAAACAAAGTTTTAATTTCTGTATAAAAATCCATTGTTGGTTGCTAGGAGTCCATTATTGCACAACTATGTCTGTACGTCTTTGAATAGGCAAGTTAAAGCATTTGACATTAATAGTGTTTGATAATTGTCCAAATCAAAGTCTAAATATGTTTTCTCTGACTTGAAACTGGTTTAAACCCCCAGTAAATTTACATTTTACTGACCGTTCCAAGGCGGTACCTAACAGTCCTTGATAAACATACCTAGTTTTTTCTATATATAGTATGTATGCACTGTGCTGCTTGTGGAGTTTTGTGCTGTTCTTCTATGTTTCTTGTTTGTGAATTTATGTTCTATGTCTTTGGCGTTTACCCAGTGCCATTCAACCGGGATTATTTTTAAATGTTTTGCTACTGAGCTTGTTTCTGTAGCTTTTTCGCATAAATATTGTACAAAAAATGATTGCGCGTACCTACACTATTACTGTTGCAAATCAAAATAGCCCCCCCCCCCCCGAGTAAATCAAGAATGTTTTTGTTTCATATTTTTGCAGATAATTTAAAGCCGTCTGTCTACAGAGATGAACTAAAGAGAATTTACGCAATTCACAAATAACAGCAGCATTAGATGTATTGGAAAGATCACCGATGACATATTGATATAATTTATAATGATTTAGATGTATGTTTACTTCAGAGGTATTAACATAACCCATATAGGAGCGCCCTGCATGATATCTAGGCTAACTAAAATATACAATATTGGCTCTTTTGATTTAACATCCAATTGTACACGGCTTCATATGGATATTAAATGATTGATGTAAAAGTAAAAGCGAATCTACTTTATGTCAACATATGGACTTAGTTTTCTAATTTAATGTATGAATTTTCAATTAAAAGCATTAAATCGTTCTTCATAACATGTCGTTCGTTTTTAGTATCTTTCTATAAACTCTTTCACTCTGACCCGGTTGCCGACCTTTACACTGATCGTTCCCGGTTCATTTTAAACCATATTGAAAAGATGACAACAATGATACAGATAACTACATAATCTTTATCATTAAACATCGCCTGTTGAAAACAAACAACATATGCTAGATGTGCTGGGCGAAATGTAAAAATCGTAATCAACATATGATGGCGATATAGCATTGGAATAATTTTACTACATTTTCTCATTTCATCTTTATATCTAATAACGTTAATCTTATCGAAAGCTCTGTATGACGACATATTGTTGAATAGCTTCACTCATTTATTAAGGGAAATGTGTATATACATAAGACGTTACAGCCATATTTATGACTAAAGTGTTTCTAAAGTGTTCAAAATTGTCCGCCTTTCACCAAAGATGCTGAAAGTTTGAATGATTAGATTCTCAGCAAGAACGGTAATACTGATTTATTTCCAGGAAATGGGATGAAGCCTCGTGTATTCCATAATAATTGAAAGACATTGATGCATACAGCTAGGACACCGTTTAAGCCATATTTGGTGTTACTTTGTATTATTGTCAGTAAACAATCTCGATACTCTTGTGCAGTTCATGCGTCCAAATTTATTTTTATCCTAGAGTGTATTTATCTGTCATGGAGCAAGAAATGTTTATACATCTAAGATACATGTCAATCATTTGCACCAACATTAATTAAGAGAACTTTGGTTAATAAATATGTGTTCGTATAATATCCCCTTTATATTTAAAAAGTGATTGTATTTTTTTCTATTTTTAAAACAACACCACTTTATGCAATTGCAACAATATTCGATACAATGAAATTCGTTTCGCTACAGTAATTAATACAACAACAGTACTTGCGTTGATCATATTTGCATCAAAGTTAGATCTGCCTTGATGACAATCTATTTACTCAAAAAATGGATAAACATCTTCAAGCCAAGGAGCCGAAACGAATGGTTTTACCTGAGAGATTTACCAATTGGCATAAACGTTGTGGTTGAAATATTCGGCACAACGTTCACAAAACTAATTTTGTAATTATTACTCCCAAAAAGATATTTGTAAAAACAAGGGTCTTCTTTCGGACGAAAAAAAAACCTTCTCAGTTTAAAGGCTATATGCATAAATATATAGCGACACTTTGTATGGACTTCATGCTGTACATATCAATGCATCTGAATATAGTGTGCCTAACGTTCTTCCAAATAGTCGATACAACACTATTTATGTCAATTTTCAACTAGGCCTAAAAAGCGATTTGGTTCGGGTAACCCGTCCCGATCTACGAAATAGGAGCCGACCCTACAGTTTTATAGCAAGATGGTGAAATAAAAAAAGGAATTATTATTTATTTTGTGTTTTAAAGTGTGTGTTTCAATATGTGGTTTCAAACCTTTAAGGTTTTATACAGAATATAACTGTACCACAATACTCCAAAGATGACAATTACGTTATTACATAAAGCCTCGTTAAAAAGCCTACCTACCCTACCTGTTTTTGAAAAGGATGTAACCCTATCCTAACCATTCATTTATGGACCTATTCAAACACAACTTGTTTTTTGCATTATACTAGTGATGGAAATATTTATTTCGAGTATTGTTTAAAACGAACTAAATAGAGTGTGCATTAAAGTGTAGTGCAGTATAGTTGATACATTTGTGTACTGTTCAGCTAAGATTCATTTTTATAATTTGCATCTAAACTATTCAGAATCAGTTAGCAAGGACATTTATTATACAAAAGGTTCAACCATATCTTTCTCATTTTTTCTCGGAATAATCGGTATTGTTTTAAGGTAAGTAAAACCATACACAAAACGAACGGACAAATACAATATACAAGAGCACACACAAATAAAGATAAATCATCAACTCATCGTCTTCCAAAAATATTAAGGTTATAACTTTGGACAGGTCAGTGATCCTGACACCTTCACGATCATACAATTTTCATAAGTTAAACATGATAGTTATTCAAAACAATACAAAAATTACGGATAAAGTGTGAGATGCATGAATAACGTTAAATTATAAAATGAGTTCAAAAAATGCGATTGAAACAATATGTATGTATGGTTGACAATGGAATGCGTGTTGCCTTTCTATTTGTAAACCATGAAAATTTATTGTTGAAAGCTTCCATTGAAATATATCCATAAATTTATATTGTAAAAACAGCCTGGACGGGTTAATGAAATACCAAATCCACAAGGGATATATGATATGATCATCATTAACTAGTCTTCAATTACTGTCAATTCAAAACCTCGTTTAACTTATTTTCACAGATGTAAAAAAAACTTTTGAATATTTAATTTGATTACGTTTGAAAGTTATGATTTATTTTATATTTGTTTTGTTTGGCTGTCATTTGCATTTATTTTTGTATTCGAAATCAAATTCAGTTTCTATTGAATCGCTTATTAACTGCTTCTGAATTGAAATATGATAATTGTTTTCAGCATTTTGGTTTTTCATTTTGAAAAATAGTCATTTGTGTTGATGCGGCCTATAGTTACATGAATTATTTTCACTGTTAAACTCTTCGATACTTATTATGTTGTTTGATACTAATATAGTGAAACATTTGTGAAAGGTATACTATATGATTTTGGTATTAAATGTTGCTTGCAGGTGAGAAACCGGAAATAATAAGTGTGTGTGTGTGTGTGTGTGTGTGTGTGTGTGTGTGTGTGTGTGTGTGTGTGTGTGAGTGAGTGTGTGTGTGTGTGTGTGTGTGTGTGTGTGTGTGTGTGTGTGTGTGTGTGAAAAGTGTACAAATGATGTAAATAACTATGAAATATCCGCGCTTGCTCAAATAAAAGGTATATTGTAAATATGTATTAAAAAATGTGTCCATAGGACACGGATGCCCCCACTTCGGTTTTTTGTCACAGAAAATAAGCCATAATGATTTTTGAAGTTTTTTTGGCAAAAAAGGGCCGTAACTCCTAAATGACTAAAGCGATTTCCATGACTATCGAACTTGATCAAGATATTATGGTCACAAACATGTGTTTAAAGTTTGGTGAGGATTGGACAAACAGTTTTCAAGAATTAGATCGGAAACAATCTTCGGGACGTATTTTTCAAGTCTTTTTTTGCAAATAAAGGGCCGTAACTCCTAAATGACAAAAGCGATTTCCATGGCTATCGAACTTGATCAAGATATTATGGTCACAATCATGTATGTAAAGTTTGGTGAGGATTGGACACATACTTTTCAAGAATTAGATTGGAAACATATATTTTTGAAGTATTTTTGGCAAAAAAGGGCCGTAACTCCTAAATGACTAAAGCGATTTCCATGACTATCGATCTTGATCAAGATATTATGGTCACAAACATGTGTTTAAAGTTTGGTGAGGATTGGACAAACGGTTTTCAAGAATTAGATCGGAAACAATCTTCGGGACGTACGTACGTACGTACGTACGGACAGACGTACGTACGGACAAGGGCAACCCTATATGCCGCCACTTTGTGGGGGCATAAAAATAAGGATATAGTGCAACAAATGCGTTAGTAACGTTATGGAAACTTAAATGAATTTGGGTAAAACAAATACACATCTCTGTATCAATGAATGTCTGCCTGTTGCTGTTCCGTGGTTGTGAAATTGCAAGTTTATTTTAAAACCTTATCAGTTTAATAAATGTTTGAACGTTTCTCTCACCAATATAACTATGTCAAAACTATAAATATGGTTTATTAAAGTTATTGATATACAAGTTACACGACAATTGGCAATACATTTAGTTCAATGTCTGCCTCTACCTTTATTAAGACCGTGATGTACTTTTAGATTTCTATTATTCTCTCGTTTGAACTGTTTTGAGGGGCATATCATAGCTTGATTCAAATTTTGTTTTCTTAATGCCAATGCATAATTACGTTTAAATAATTTAACTTTAATGCTAGAGTACAAAATGCAAATGTTTTGTTTACAGAAAAAATATTAGCGATAGTCTGGCAATTGTTTTATTTGTTAACTTCTCTAACTCGTGTTGCAAATATCAAGTTTGGAAAGTCCACTTTATAAAGATTAATATTGTTTGCCTGTACACAAATCATTAGCTGGTTAAAAACAATGCATGCATGCTTTTGTTACTCAGAATAATAATTTTTGTATATGCCGTTACAATCTGTAGTTAAATAAAAACTGGTTTTACCAATGTAAGTATGTTACTGCCTAATTTGTAAACAGTATTTTTGGAAATACCATGTTCGGTTATTTCTTTTCAAATGTTTCATTTGCATCACGAGTTATGATTTGGACAGATAGCATACTGACCACCCATACTCTTAGGGTACTTAAACAATCATCTTATTAATTTCTAACTTGTTCATTTCAGACATACATAAGATGGCGATGAACAACAGCAGGGAACTGAGTTATGGGGACAACCAGGACTTCTTAAGTTCGAAAAATGCTTCAAATGCCGATAATTCCTCAAACGATTACAGCAATGGGTCAGACTTTACTGAAAGCCAGTTCAATGTTTACATCAGGATTGTAGACATAGTTAAAATCATCATATGTATTCTTGGTTTGATAGCCAATGTTTCATCAATCATCGCTACCGTCAACGTACCGCGGGAAAAATGGTCGACGTACAACAAACTTATTATCAACCTCGCAGTGTCAGATATTCTTGTTGTGTGTTCGGTATTTGTATACGCCATTCTAACGTATACTGCTGTTCACCATCCATGTGCTGACGTTTTTCATCAAATGTTGCTGAATATCGCACTGACGTCAACGTTATTCAACCTCGTCTTGATGGCGATTGACCACTATTTTGCAATTATATATGCATTGTACTACGGTCGTGTGTTTTCGAATATACGTGTGAATTATGTGATCATTTGCCTATGGATTGTGATTTTCTTTTGTGGAGTTATTGATATTTTTGTTGCGTTTGGCAGTTACAACAAGGAAAAGGGGCATTTTTGCGTTTACGTTAACAAAGACAATTTCAATTATGAATTGGTAATCATCATTGTAATATTTGCTGTTTTGATAGGATTATTGCTTATTTACTCAAGGATTTGCTACAGAGTTCGAACAATGGTTCGGCAGGACCAATTGGGGCGACGTAAAGGATCACACTCTCTCAAAGCCGTCGTTACAACGTTCTTTATCATTGGAACGTTTGCGGTGTGTTGGTGTCCGCTAGGAATATACCACTGTATATACTATGTATGGCCACCTACGATGGACTTGAATTACGAATCCATACAGACATTTCTTTTGGTGAACAATATTTTGCTGAGCGTGTTACTGCTTAATCCTGTTTGTGACCCCATTATATATGCGTTACGACGGTCTGAGGTCAAACTTGGCTACATTCGATTCTATAACAGAGTGATATTAAGGCGGAGAGCATCTACATTTGACCGCGCCACATACGCCAGATTCCTGCGTAAAAACGGTTCACATCACTCCTTAAATGCTGTTACAACTGCTGAAGTTAGATTAAGTATATCGAGAAACACGTGTCATGAGAAGGAGTGCAGAGAAAGCAGCTTCACTCCAGAAAATGCTTTGTCTTAGTTTATATATTGTAACTGTAACTGTGTTAGAATTTGAGCGGTAGTTATGCTTTAATCAATGATGGATTTAGAAACTGATATTTGCCCACCTCTCAGATAAAACGTGGTAAAATATGCATACTTCCCAAATGCAGCTTGGTGAAAAGTTCGTATTTTCTCTCCACTAGCCGCTTACATCGCTTCATAAGCATTGTTCTTAACCATTACTGCGAGCTTAGTGGCGTTTAACTGTATAACAGTGGATTTTCACAATATAACTAATTCTTATATATACAATAAAAGTTCAATACAACTTACAGCAACGATGCGCATTCAAACAAGATATTCGTAACATTTTGGTATTTTTCGCCGTTTTATAAAACCCACGTGTTTTTTGCGACTTTGTTCTAATATCATTTTGAATGGTTTAAGAACAACGAATCCAGGACGATATGAATAGCTTCTATAGAACATTACGGAACTAAACATTTTTTTCTAGAATAGCATAGTCGCATATAGCCGAATATTGTACAAGTGTCCGTATAAAAGCATTAAGGAATATTAAACCCGACAAAATGTAAAACTACGAATTCGAAAAAAGTAACATTTTATTCTAAAATTGATATATTCAACAGCTTATTTTAATTTAGTTTTTTACATTATGTCCTTTTCGTATCGTTTTCAACGATTTGATATAAGTCAATTCAGTTACCTAAGATTATATTTGTATAATTATTTTCTACTTTGTGTGTACAAACTGTGTCGAAAAGGTTGATGTCATAAGCCAAACACGGCTTTAATATGGGACCTTCTTGATATAAGTGATGTGTTGAAGCCCAAAATGACGCCGTTTAAGGCCACTTAAACGCTACATCGAGGCAATAATGCATTTAATGACGTATTGAGCTTTAAAATCTGAGAGGCACGTTATGCTTTGCCACTCGTGAAAATATGTTTTTTCTATGACACTCGTGAATAAAATACGATCTTAAAATGAAATAAACAAATTTTATGTTTCTTTTATGCTTATTTTCGGAGTTTTATTAGTTTTTTAATTAATTTCTTAATTACCCCCTTTTTTAAAAGGGTGTTATTTACGCCGATACCCGTGGGGCGCCCCTCACGCAAAATTATAGCGGTCAACTTTTCTATTTCCGGTTTGTTTCTCTGCCTTTCATTCTTATAGTTTATTATTCGCTCGTTTTTTAGTGCAAAGCTTTATGAATAGTAATCAATAAAGCTTTATAAGTGCACCTATGTTCCAAAAGATAACAAAAACACTTATTTTAAACGAGGCATATATACATAACCAAATTACTACGCCGCGATTTAATGAATAAATATTTGGAAGGTCAAATGTGTAAGCAAACAAAATGCGGATAAGCATTGGATTTTAAACATTTTGCTTAGTTTTAGAGTGTGTTTCATGATAATTATATGGATATTCAGTCATCTTACTGTCAGAGACCAGTCTGTTTTGTTTGTAGACAGGTCGTTTTCAAGGTAATGATGAGGACCACGCTAGTTTGTTGACATATTTTGTGGCGTGGGTTGGGTAAAAAATATCAGATTATCTTTAAATTCTTGTGTGAATTTTCCGGGAAGCTCATTTTACGTATTACAACGACAAACAGTTCAAAATACATTTGAACAATGATATAACATTCTTTTCATGCTCAAACAGTTGTTTGTGTATGTAATGTGTTTGGTATGTAAGTAAATGTTCGAACATTCAGCTTCAAGATCAAGAAAACGTTTGAAAAACGGGATGACCGGTAATAAACGGTAAGTTGTTAATGTCCAAATATATATTTAGTTAAAAGTGAAGTGTTCTGTTTTAATCAAGTGGAAGTTACTACAAAGGATTTCTGAAAGTTGATATTTTTACTCCTTTTTTGTAGTGAAAATATAACATTGATATTTTCACCTTTTTTATTTCACTGATTAAACCCCATATTTAATCGAAAAGCATGAACGAAAATAATAAGTTGGTCATTTCGTCTACCATGTTGACGTCCACAATGACGCCGTTTAAGGCCCTTAAACGTTAAAGCGAGGCAATATTGCATTTAATGACGTACAAAACGATAAATCTTAGATGCACGATAATAAAGCGTTTGTCATTTAGTCTTCAATGTTGACATCCACAATGACACCGTTTAAGGCCCTCAAACGTTATAGCAAAGCAATATTGCATTAAATGACGTACTGAGCGTTTAAATCTGAGATGCCCGATAAAAAAGCGTTTGTCATTAAGTCTACAATGTTGTGAACTAAGAGAAACATGTGAATTGATCAGGTTAGCAAAATTAACGAAATAAACGTAAATGTGTATGCTCATTTGTCTCCAAATTGAATTCCTTTCGGCAATCCCTTCTCTCTCTTGGAGCCGTTTTCTATGTGTATTCATTTGTAAAGATCCAAAAGAAATGGGAACATTACAAATACATCACAGACACAACCGCACTGTAGTAACGGATGGAGTTTTACAGCCGCTATTTAGCCACACACACAAGATCACCAAACTTTACTTACGGGATATCATTTACAGTCGCGATACAGCCATAAACAAAGCACCACCACACTGAAGTATCGGACGACCTTTAAAAGCCGCCATGCAGCTACAAACAAAGCACCACCACACTGTAGTTACGGGCGACCTTTTGAAGCCGCGATGCAGCCACACACACAACACCACACTGTAGTTACGGGCGACATTTTTCAGCTGCCATTTAGCCACATACATAGCACCACAACACTGTAGTTACGGGCGACCTTTTGAAGCCGCGATACAGCCAAACACAAAACACCACACTGTAGTTACGGGCGACATTTTTCAGCTGCCATTTGGCCACATACATAGCACCACCACACTGTAGTTACGGGCGACCTTTTGAAGCCGCGATACAGCCACACGCACAACACCACACTGTAGTTACGGGCGACATTTTTCAGCTGCCATTTAGCCACATACATAGCACCACAACACTGTAGTTACGGGCGACCTTTTGAAGCCGCGATACAGCCACACACACAACACCACACTGTAGTTACGGGCGACATTTTTTAGCTGCCATTTAGCCATATACATAGCACCACCACACTGTAGTTACGGGCGACCTTTTGAAGCCGCGATACAGCCACACACACAACACCACACTGTAGTTACGGGCGACATTTTTCAGCTGCCATTTAGCCACATACATAGCACCACCACACTGTAGTTATGGGCGACCTTTTGAAGCCGCGATACAGCCACACACACAACACCACACTGTAGTTACGGGCGACATTTTTCAGCTGCCATTTAGCCATATACATAGCACCACCACACTGTAGTTACGGGCGACCTTTTGAAGCCGCGATACAGCCACACACACAACACCACACTGTAGTTACGGGCGACAATGGCAGCCGTCATTTAGCCACATACATAGCACCACTCCACTGTAGTTACGGGCGACCTTTTGAAGCCGCGATACAGCCACACACACAACACCACACTGTAGTTACGAGCGACATTTTTCAGCCGCGATACTGCCACAAACACAACACCACCACATTGTAGTAACGTGATACCTTTTACAGCCGCAATACAGCCACAAACACAACTCATCCACATTGGAGCAACGTGATACCTGTTACAGCCACAAACATAACTCCAACAAACTGTACTTACGTGATAACTTTTACAACCGCAATACAGTCACAAACCCAACTCATCCACACTGTAGTAACATGATACGTTTTGCAGCCGTAATACAGCAAAAACACAACTCCGCTTCACTGTAGGAACGTGATACCTTTAACAGCCGTAATACAGCAAAAACACAACTCCGCTTCACTGTAGGAACGTGATAACGATCCTCTATCACATATTTATGAGTTGTTAATATATAACACTACAAACTACAAATAAATCGGACGTTTAAATAAACTTACTATTGAAATAAAGAGTTGAATTTCATTAGAATATATTTAAAACATGCTAATGAAACTAAACACTCGTATCAGTTTTAATATTTAATAAACCATAAAAGTGCAAATTTATAAAATCGATTTCTATGATAGTGAAAGAAAAATTAGTATTATCTTTTGTAGATTTAGAACTTGGTTGTCAAGCGTCGTACATATAGAGGAAAAAAGGTTTATGAAAAAGCGTCGTCAACAACAGCATTATGATAGTTCTGTTCCTCAAAAAGGGTATTGATTTTGTTTTCATTCCTCTTGTAAATGATCGTCGAAGTATGTTATTTTTCTGTACGGTTTGTCTGATTTGCATATTTGGGGATGTCTTTCGCCTCTAAACAGGGTTTATATTTAGATTGTCTGCTATTTGGCTTGTTCATGTAGTTGTCATTGATTTCAAGTACACATGTTTCTAACACCCATTTTCTTTCAAAAGTGACATCTAAGAATGAAGTACTAGTCTTAAACTTTTAAATGAAAATTAATTATGTTCCTGAAAATTGTTAATATTTTTAATAAAATTTATCATTCATTCTCCTTCGCTATCCTCCTATAAAAAGAAATTGTCATTCAGAAACGTCATTCACAACAACGGTTTTTATTTAGTTCATAAAAAAAGTAATTGAAAAAAAAAACATTCACATGAATAAAAATTCAACTCTTGAAATGCTTTTTTGTATCAATTGCCGTTTTTAGGTAGTTAGGTCATTACTTAATTTGTTCTTGGTTTACATTTGGGTTATATCTGCCTAAAATATAATAACCAATATACAGTTTTGATATGTTTTGTATTCTAACAGTATTTGATTGGCCAAACATCTAGGTCGAAATCAATCTTATACAGCTACAAAGAAAATCTTGAATGTTATCTGAAATGCAAAGTGCTCATCTAAAGTATCAATGAAATAAAATATCTATAGTCAACCTTGAATTATAATATTGTGTGCTTTGTTGTAGATTATATGAATAACAACATGATAAGTCAAGTTACATTTATTAAATTGCAGATATTAATAATGCATGTGCAGTTACATTACACATGTGATATCGAAGCACAACTGTGTTAGTATTTGTCTTAACGTTTTGAGAGTTTAAGTTAACGTAACCCATCAAAGTATAGATATACTTTGAACAAAAAAAACCCACCTTTGAAGCAATGTAAATATCAAACATAAGACAGGAAGTGATTTTTTCAACGCCATTAGACTGCAATCTACTACGTCACGCCTGGTATGCCTTACATCAACATTAAACTTGTTAACAATTGGATTCTGTTTCACTGCCTCTCCGATGTACGCTGCTGGTTATGAATTAAAAAACGGTACTAGATAATTGTTCATTTGACGTATTTAATGTTTAAAGTAATGTTTTTTACTGTTAAACGTTCTTGCATATAAATATTTTTTAATGATGTTTAATGAACATAAACTTGTACAGAACAACTTAACTCCTTGACGAATGTCGTTAATCAATCAATCATGTTGGAATCTGGACATCTAGAAAATTGCCTAGAGTTATCAAACTGACAATGTATTTACACCACTCACTCTACGTTACCAATGACATGATCACTGATGTTTGAAGAACCATATCAATTGAAAAAAATACTTTTTTGGAATTTTTTGCAACGTTGTAAAAGCCACTGGAGCTATATCATATATTATGTAAGCATTGACATATTTTATAAAGTACAACATTAATTCTGATGGTATCATGGTATGAATTGAGATTTCTATACCACAATGCCGTATTTTGAATATACTCTTTTTTCATTCTAATGTTGCACAGATCCCCCGTTTGAAAAAAACAAACTCATTTACAGCTTAAAACTACATTTGAGTTGCACTAAAAGAGTGTAACAACAAGTGCCATGTACCTACCCCTAGTATACTACTTTGATTAATTGGCTGTACATCATTGTTTTGAGTTGAGAAAGTCAAAACATTATAAATAATTGCTGATATAATTTCATTATATTTTAGACACATCCGAAGGGCTTAAGCGTAAAGCCTGTATCTGCTTCTGTATTTAATGTCCCTTATAAAGTTCTCGCTTTAAACGCTCGAGTCTACATATCCGGCGACTTTCTGACAACTGTACTAAGATTTATAAATCCGGTGACCTTTCGACAACCATTGAAATAATTATATATAAATCAAACGTATACTTGGACAACTGTTTCCAGGGAAAATAAAAAAAATAGGGAAAAATGCACATAATTTTTTTGGTGGATTTGTGTCATATCAGGCATTACATTTAACATACTAAAAGTATAGAACAATCACATGGTGCAAAATGTGACTTTTGGGGTAAAATGTTGAATTTCTTTTAAAAAAAGCGAGAATTTCTTGAATTTGCCAATGACTGTGTCCAATTTGCAATAAAATAACCAGAATTACTGTATGTGATAGATATTAGAATACAGTTTAATATATCGAAAGTGAAGAAATACCGTTTTTTGAGAATAATGATATTTGGGGTAAAATGTTCGACAAATTAAACGAAAATGAGGATGTCTGGAATTGGCCAATAATTTTGTCCATTTTTGCAATAAAATTACCAGAATTACTCTATTAAATAGATATTATACTATCATACTTAATTATAGAAACTACGTAATTTTATGAAAAGAAAATTTTAGGGTAAAATGTTTGGACAATTAAATTATAATTGGAATTTCTGGAATAACTGTATCCAATTTTGCAATGAAATAGCCAGAGTTTCTTAATGTAATAGATATTATTATACAGTTTAAAAAACCGAAAGTTTAAAAACACCGTATTTTGTGAAATGTAATTTTTGAGGTAAAATGTTTAGAAAATTAAATTAAAATGAGAATTTCGGGAATTGCTGATTACTTTGTCAAATTTTGCAATACTATTACCAGAATTATTGTAATTAATAAATATTATACTACAGTATTACATATTTAAGGTTTAGAAACTATGTATTGTGTGAAATGTGAGTTTTGGTGTAAAATGTTTGAAAAATTAAATAGAAATGATATTTTCTGGAAGTCGCCAAGGATTGTGTCAATTGTTGCAATACAATTTTCCATAATTACTGTAATTAATAGATATTATAGTACAGCACAAAAGACCTTTAGTATAGAAACATTGTAGAGTGAGAAAGGAGGTCTATGGGGTAAAATGTTTGAAAAATTAAATAAAAGGTATAAGTTCTGGAATTTGTCAATGCTTTAGCCAAATGTTGCAAGAATACTGCCAGAATTACTTATTCAATAGGTATTATATTACAGTATAGCAAATCTTCAGTATTGAAACATCGTAGTGTGTTAAAGGTGATATTTGCAGTTTAATGCGTTAGATACAAATGAGAATATATTGATTTTGTTAATAACTTGGTCAAATTTGCACCAACAGTATATGAGCCTGAACTGGTGCTCTTTAAGTTGTCACTGGATGTAGTAGTTTGTTACTCACAATTCCCATCCCCTTTCTACCAGGTTCAAAACAGTGTGTCCTTTCCAGTCCTGAACTTGTAGAAATACCATCAAACTGTAATACTTATCACATAGTACTTCATCATCACTTTTGACCCTAGCAATGTCATTCATAAGCACTTCTTTCTAAACGTGAATTCGTTCATAGTTTTGCCATTCACTCTTTCTACCGCATTTTCGCCCATTTGTTTTGCTTTATTAGCATTACCCTCATATGATGCAACACCACTGTTTATACTCTTCGTATCTGCTTCACATTTTCTTTATTGCAAGTGCAGTGTAACAAGCTCCAATCTTCGTTTATGTCAGAGCATGTAGGTCGCTGCAGAATCCCAACAGCATTTTAAATCGTATTTATAACCCGACCCCTAGTCAAACCTCCAACACTTTCAGACTTTACATTTACATCTGCTCACTCCACATTAGCATTTGCTCAATAACTAAATCATCATGAATAAATATCATATAAAAGTTTATTAGTTCGATTTTTTGTGTGTATATCATATTTCTGTTTATATCAACGTCATTGACTTTGCTGCAAAACAATGCGCCATTATATTAAACAGTGTATGACGTTGACTTCACTTTCTTTCTATGATTGATTATTTATCTAATGATGAATAATTTTAATGATAATGATAATAATGATAATAATAATAATAATAATAATAATAAAAATAATAAACGTGTTTAGGTCATTTTTTAAAATATATCAGAATATAAGCAAATTCCGGAAATTTCAATTTTTATTTATGTTTTTGACCTGAGCTATATTGCTATACAATTGATATCCATGTATAAGATTATACAATACAGTCATTCTGATATGTCAATGCTAAATTCCATTATGACTTTTGGCAATTTCAAGAAATTCTCAATTTCATTTATAGTAATAACACTTTAACCAGAAAATCTCCTTTCCCATTTTATGATAATCTGCAACTTAAGATTGTTGTAGAGCAGTTTAATATAAGTTGAATACAGTTACCTAGGGAGTCTTTCAGCTTAATTTCGTCCAGTTCTAGGCAAGCTCCAGAAATTTCCACTTTAATTTGTTTTTTAAACATTTTTTCCCAAAACTCACATTTTACAATAGATGATGTGTGAATATATAAGGTATGTTATGGTGCTGTATCATAAGTATTTATGAAAGTTATTCCGGTACATTTATTGTTAAATAAAATTTAGATATGGACAAATTCCAGAAATTCATACTTTTGTTTACATTTTTAACATTTTACCCCAAATATCATATTTCACTATAAAAAATAAGTCGACACATAAGGTATGTTATGGCGCTGTATACTGTCTATCAAATACAGTTATTTTTTTATTGCTAAATTTAATTTCAATGTAGACAAGTTCCAGAAATTTTGTTTACATTTTTAACATTTTACCCCAAAATTCCTATTTCACAACAAATGATGTGTCTATACATTAGATATGTTATGGTGCTGTATACTATCTAACAAATATAGTGTTTCTGATATTTATCTTCTAGATCTAATTTTGATAGAGACAAATCCCAGAAATTCATACTTCTGTTTTACATTTATAACATTTTACCCCAAAAATCACAATTAACAATATATGATATCATACTTTTGTTTAGATGTTTTAACGTTTTACCCAAAAATCATGTTTAACAATGTTTGATGTCCCTTATATTACGTATGTTATGATGCTGTCTAATATCTATTAAATAGAGTTATTTTGGGGGTTTCATAGCTAAATCCAAATTTGATACAGACAAATTCCAGTAATTCATACTTTTGTTTACAATTTTAACATTTTACCCAAAAATCACATTTGGCACCGTTATAATTTTTATACTTATTCCCACACACAGCAGATATCAAACAACACAAATATGCAAAAATTGTTTCTGTGCATTTATTTTTTCCTTTATTTGCATTTTCAGCCAAGGGTTACTGGACTATTATAGGATAGAAGCAAAATGAAACTTTTCAGTAGTTCATAATATAGTAAGAAGAGCTTTTTAGCAAATCCCTTTGCTAGTAAGTGATTACCAATTGAGGCATAGGTGACGATTTAAATTATAATTCTTCTGTTGTGCAGACTCCGAATACATATACAGCAGCTAATTGTCTTTCATGCGAACAAAATTCATTATGCACATAAATACAATCTTGCTTGATAAAATACCGCGTTTGTAGCCCATGATAAGTTGATTCAATTGAACACGTAAATTGATTTTAGGATGCATGTATTGCTACAGATGCACATTTGAAGTATGGAATCACAAAGGTTATATCTGCTTAATATTCTAATGGCACTACGATCCTTATATATACGCATTGTAAAACAGTTAACAGTAAATTAAAGAATGAATAAAATGTTTCAGGATTGATTTGCGAATTAGTTAACATTATTTTATAACGGAAATCTATTATTTATTGAATCTCTGACATGGATTGTAGGCGGCGATCATCAAATGGAATGCAAATACTTATTTAAAGCATAATGATTGTAATACCTGAACAATTATTATATCGCGATAAACATACTGATATAATGAAATGATATAATATATGTCAGGAATTAGCTTTTTATTTAATTAATTACATTTCCGACTATAACAATATCCTTTTTGTATCATTTTATAACAGAAAGAAATAATAATCATTTTATGACTAGAATGAACATTCAATGCATTATATTTGTCCACAGAAACCTGATTTGTTTCAAACAATGCCTTTTGTATTAACTACTGCAAACACCCAGGTAGAGATTTATGATTTCAAAGGACCAAGCCAAGATAGACATAAAATATGAATAAAACGATACAATTTCTATCCAAGCTGTCACATCATCTGTTAAAGCAGTTTTATGTTTCCCGTTATCACCAAACGATATCAACTGATTTCGAATGACTAAACAACACAATAAAACAATGAAATACGTATGAACCGTCGACCTTATCGCAAAGCTCAATTCTCCTCATTTTCAAAAGCTTGTATTTATTTACGATTGTCAAAGGATACTAACATGGAATATCTAGTTATAAAATATGTATGATATATTAAAACAAAATGATGTTTTACGGTTCCAACTGTTTCTAACCGTGCAATGTATGCATGAACGTTCATGTGATAAGAACGGCCCCGTTAAAACATATTAATCATAAATGAATGATCTCCAGAACCCCCCCACCCCCACACACACACACACATCCACACACAAAAACGTAGAAAGAACACCCAACATACATAGAATATTGACATCATATGATGTTGTACTGCGATTTAAAAACAAAAAAATAACATTCAGACATAAAAAATGCATGAGAACAATGCGTGTATACATTAATTTCAAATTTAATTCATGAAATAAAATATGCATGCAAGTATTATGTTAAAGAATATATATAATCAATTATGCTTTATAAACCTCGTTGAACATTGTAAGCCATGGGCATCTTTTACGACCAAGAACTTAATAATTAAAATTTAATTGTTAATTGTTGTCAATGTCACTAATCTTCACGTATATCATAACGGCTTGGAATTCATCGTTTTATAATAACATCCAATTTATATTCACATGCGAACAATACAAACGCCACATGAATCATACCCGATTGTATCATAAATCCTCAAAAGACTACGAACCAGCACACGTGACCAATCTTTTATCTGATATTGCTATTTAACGAGCATATATCGAAAGTCTTTATTACAGGTTGGCTTCGATTTTGCTTTGATAAAACGCAAACTGTAGTGAGGGAAGCTTTTTTCCGCATTGAACTTGTGACTGTTTTTCAACTGCAATATGGTGCACAAAAACACATTAAGAACCTTCCGGTGCATACCAATAGAACTGTTATGTGAATTTGTTACGTCGGCAAACATTACTACTCACAAGCTCTTCTTAAAAAGGAAATATGCACATAATTATAAAAGTACTGGCGCTGCTGCACTTGCTATGGTGCTGTGGCACTGTCCAGTATGATTTGGGCTGAATGTGGATGGTTATATAGTGGATCGGATTTAATGCCTTTGGAAGGAATAAATTAGGTCACTTGACATTTTTACCATGCGGTGTTGTGCTTGTTTTGTTGTTTTGTTGTTGAAACAATGGCCTATGCGAAATACCTTGACCAACATGAAAACAATCATGAAAACAGTAGGCTGTATGGCGGCATATCTTACCATAAAACTGCCTCCTTTTTAACCTTAAGTCCACAAAGCGAAGTCTTGTATGTCGGAATGCTGGGTTTAAAAGTGCAATACGAAGATAACCTGTGATACTCTTTCAAAACAATATTAGATTTCTTGATTTGGACACCTGCTTAGAAGGCGTTTTCAGCTTTGTATTGGGTAAAATAAATTTTGCGCTTATATATGTCAAAGTTTTCTGTTGAGTTCGTTTTTGTTTTGAATATCGTATCTCCCAAGGCGGGCTTAGGCTATTTGTAACAGTCAAAGAGGGATTTGACACGGTCATCTCATTTTTTTCTGGTTGTTAGAAGTAGGCATTTTATCGTTGAAAAAATCAATAAGCAATGTATAAACAGTTATTAGTCGTTATGTTTGGAGGGTAATTGGTTTTTTTTTGCATTCCAAAATCCAGAAATTTTATACATTTATAGAAAATCATATTTAACAGACAAATGACGCTTAATGGACTCCAAAACCATTTGCTTAGGAGGCAATTCGAAACCCAGTAGTTCTTTATTAGTATAGAAAACGCATAAAACGGCAGAATGAAACATGAAAGACTAAAAAAAAATCGTGTTTTACTATGAAGTAATTTGGTAGCATGCGTATCAATAGAATATCAAGGAATTTAATGTTTATTGGGGAAAATATATAATATAAATACAACTTGAAAGTATTAACAACAAATCGTATGATTCATTGAAAGAAGAGCAGCTCCTACAATATCAATCTAAATACGAAATCATTTAAGAAGCTTTCATTTCTTTCTACAAGTTTGTTTAACATGTTGCTCATTTTTAACATTACAATTCATTTGTGAGCAAACTAATGCATATAACTCTCAGGATTTCTCGTTTGCCTTTGTACAATAAATGCCCCTAAAACGGTAGTAGGAACAGGTTGCTTTGTATATAATTACTATAAACTATCTGTTATTATTTATTCACAAAATATGAACATATCATTTGTAAACTTAATACCTTATTGCCAATAGGCGCCTGGTCAATCATTAACTCAAACTAATCATTACACTCGTTAAAACCAGAACTAAATGAATCTGTATTGACAAACACATTTTAACAAAAGCTCTTGTTTTAAAGAAAACAATATCAAGTGACGTATAGAAAAGGACAAGCGAATACAACGATATCTTAGCAATGTCAAATGGTGTATGTTGTTTATCAAGTAGCAAAAATAAAATGAAAAATACAGAAACAAGCCCAGTAGACTTAAATAAAAAAAAACTGTTAAGAGACAAGGCAAGGGCCCCCAAAAAAACCTGAGACACAAACGTATAACACAGCACCACCATAAACGCATCGTCATAACTTTACCGATAAATGATCAGTATTGCCTTGAAATGGTCAATGAAACACGAGTGCACAGGAACATGAGTCTTCTTAACTAGTTTGTGCGGTCATAACTTCACACTTGTCCCTAATAGAGTATACCTTTCTTACCAAGATTGTATTTAGCCAAAACCATAAATGAATATATTTTTGCAAGTCGGATAGCATTAACATGTTCACTACCAAAAGTATACAAACATTCGCACATTAATTCATGTTGTCCTTAAGAGTCAAGACAAAGGGTTCATTCTGATGCTACGACGGATTTTGTATTATACGCTTTATTTATTGTCATCATTGTCAGGTCGTTATGTACATGTAATTAATGAAAACACTACAACGCAGTTCACGTTGTACTCTTTAATTGAACCATTGGAAGTAGAAATACCGTGCAGGACGTTTTGTTGAACGTTTTAAAAATATGTTTGATAAAGAGCTTGTTCTCATTGACGATTCTTAAGTCAATGGGGGAGGCCAGACAGTTCAACGTTGAAAGTCAATGATTAGTTCATATTGAGGTACCGTTCTTTACCAAACGATACATAAATATGTGTTGCAAAATGGTTGGTGTTTAGAGTGTTGAGCTTCATTAACACTTTCTTATTATTTTACTTTAATCAGGCTTTTGTTTAAATTAAGCTTTCATTTAAACAACACATTCGTCGAAAATATGCAACGACATTTAATGTTATTGAATTCAATGCATCAAACCGAAAACAATCATCATATTTCGTGAATAATTATGAGCTACAGTCTCTAATCCAATTTGTTCACGTTATCAACAGAAATCAGTATGAATATCCCAAAGCTCTAAATAAAGTGTACAATTGATAAGGTTATTTGATCATACTTTGTACTCCTGTGACATTATCACAGCAGGTTGCCAGTGTTCAATTACAATGATAACAGGACACGTTCATTCTTCATTATAATACATTGTTTTCTTGTCGGCTTTGTAATGCTTATGAAATAAAATGCATCGGTCTGAGTAATTAAAAAATAAAAATATGTCAGATATGTTTAATTTAATACATATTGTTTTATTTCGTTCACTCAACACTCTCTGGTATGGACTAAGTAATGTCTTATTTCAACAAGCCAAGTAAAATAATTGAATTCGTATAGCCTTTTCAGGCTTAAATTAAATTCTCTGTAAAGACCGAATTGTATACGTTAATTTCATAATCAGACAGCAAACCAAATCACATTTTTATCATTGATAATAGTATCCTTGTAATACTGAACGAAAGCGACTCCAATGTTCTTCTGTTCTGTGGAAGAAGTGGCATAACTCAACATCAAAGCCAGAGATAGGTTCTGCTATGAATGTGTAGTATGTGTGTGTTAAAATATTCATTTAAATTTCTTGAACGTTTATATGTAATATTACTTATGGAGGGTTTGCATGCCGATAAGGGCCAACTCGAATTGTATTTGCCCACCACATTAAGTACAAACAGATTCATACACACAACACCATTAATATAAATATACTGCAGTTTCTTGTTGAAGCCTGTTATCAAAAGATTCCCAAGTAGTCGTCACTAAAAAGCTTTCATTTTAAATATGTCATTAATATAGTAATACGACACAAATTATTATATGCTTCATAATAATACTTTCAATAAGTAAACATTGATTGTTATTACAGATAAAAAATATGTATTGCATCTGTTAACGATTTTTAAAAATGCCCCTATCAAACCCAGTAGAGTGTACACTGCTGTCATTAGGCGACGTGCCATGTGAAGCACATGTTAAGTTTGTCTTGTCGGAGATACTCAGTCTTGTAACAATCGTAAAGTCAGCCTTTTCCGTATCCAGCGAATTGTTTCTGCGCCTAAAATATGAGTGCATTTCGTTCTCATAAAACGAAGACCTCCTCCTTTTTCGTAGAAGTTTGTTGTATACTCGAATATAGCCTTGCTGCACTTCTGATCTTCTCACGGCGTAAATAACAGGATCGCATATTGTGTTTAATATGAGGAACAGGAACAAAATGGAGTTAACTAGGAGCAGTCGGTCGATGGTAGCTTCAGTCATTTTGGAATAGTCGGGTCTCAATATGTACAATACGGTATGGTATAATCCTATTGGGCACCAACAAAGTGAAAATGTCCCAATTATAAGGAATGTTGTGACAATGGCTTTCATGGAATGGGAACTTTCTAACCGATTATGGCGGTCATCCCGAACTAGTTTCCTTACTTGGTAGTAGATCCGTGTGTAGATGATCAAAAGTCCGACTAGAACGATGAAAATAAATATGACAATGACAAGTTCGTAGTTAAATGTTGTTCTATTCACAGTATTAACATGACCACAAAATGTTGCTTCTTCTGCCCGAAAGCTTGATATACTTACAAATAAATCCAACACTCCGCAGAACATGCTTGTCGTCCATAAAGCTGCAATAATGATTTTCACTTTTTGCTTGGAGAAAATGCGCTCGTAATATAAGGCCTGCATAATAGCGACGTAATGGTCTACAGCCATCAAAACAAGGTTGAATAATGTTGATGTCAGCGCGACATTAAGGAACATTTTTCTGAGAACAGGCGTGCAAGGGTGATGGCGATGTTTAAGCGTGAGAATATCATTAAACACACAGGAGAGTATCACGATGATATCAGACACACACAAGTTAATGATCAGGGTGTTATACGGTGACCATCGCTCGCGAGGAACGTTTAAAGTAGCCATTATTGAAAAAACATTTGCTAAAAATCCGATTACTATCAATAAAAGCTTAATAACATCCGTGGGGTCCGTAAACCATTGATATGCACCACTGTCTTTAGCCGTCGTGTTACCATGGTTCCCTGTTACGTGTTCCATAATGGTCAAAGTCACCAAGGGGATTATTGCAGTTGTTATATTGTACATGTTTCTTTCTTCGTTTAATTGCTAAACTGCTTTTAGTGCTGATTACGCTTATCGATTTTGCGCTACGTTCCTATATCTATTTATCATACTACTGTTAATACTTTGCATCAGTCATTATTGGAATTTGTTTCATTTAATATAGTTTATATCAAAAAGTCGCTCGTTTGTAATCCTGTTTTTGCGTTGAAGTGTGTTTTCGTCTTATACTTCTCATTTTAATGTCACTTTATCCGTCTGATTTACACTGCCACTTTCTATTTCTTATTTCTTCCCTCACGTTTTCTACTGTATCCTTTGTACTTTTACTGTCACTTTATCCTTTGTATTTCTACTGTCGATTTTCTTTTCAAATTCCTTACGTTACTTGATCTTTCTTCAAAGAGTTTCTATTGATTCCTTTATATTGTATTGAACTTTCATAGCATGGCTAGTCCTGTATTCCGCTAACGCTCAGAATTCCAGACGGTAGTTTTCTCTAATCGGTGGTATTCTGTCCTAAAAATAAACATAATGCTTGACTGATTTTTGAAGTATTGGCCATTCCAATATGAATATTTGATATCCAAGATGCTGCAAAATAGATTCATAATTCTGACAATTTACATTTTATTCTGAGAGTGGCTGTCGAAAATATCGAATGAGTTTGCAACAGGGTGAGAACAATAGAAGAGTATATCTAATAGGCAGCATTTCTTCTATAAATGTGATTGTATATTATTGTTTGCTTTAATATCATCAAATTGTTTGTTTCGAGTGTATACATGTAAAATATGTCTTGCTAATGAATGCGTGTACTTAAGTCCAATTATACGCATTTGAAAATGAATGTACTTTTTTAAATTTAGTACATTTGTGACGGATTTGACATTAATAATCAATACATATACAAATATGATTTGTTTATCGTTAAAATCGATTGGGCGTTTTGATTTTAATCCACGTTGTCACAATTTTCAGAGTTAAAAAAGCGTCAAAATATCGACTGTATAGCTTAAATATTTTGTTTAATATCAACCTATGTTGTGCCACTTTAAACTTTGAGTCATTTAAACAAGGTGACAAAACACATATTGTCCCTGTATTGCGATTGTATTATTTGCAACAAGGCCTTGTCTGAAAGAAAGCCAGCAGATGTGTTTAAAGATAACATACCATAAAAGTAAACTTAAAAGAGGATTGTGAATAACAAATCTTCTACGTGCCTTTAAACCTTCATTGGTTGCAAAATATGTCATTTTATGTCCAATTTAAGTTCAACAAAAGAGCAAATATACAATATGTAATACAAATATATATCATACACGTTTGAAAACTAATATTTACATATTAGTAATCAGCCATTAAATACCTTTCAAATGGTACCAACATTATATGTGGTCAAACGGCATCAATATTTAATATAAAGATTAATTAGGCTATCCAAACGCTGGCTTATTTGTTAGTCGGATATTTAAAGTTCATTGCTTGCTTTAGCGTATTGAGGAAGGTTTTGCTTTGCATTTAATAAGCGATTGTGAAAGGCATATAGCTCATACTTATAGTTTTTGTAAACTGTTAGCGATACGTCTGACATTCCTCTGAATTCAGGTAGATACACTACGCAATGCTCACATTTTTTAAACATTATCTTCTTCTTACATAGCTGTATGTGTTTTTTCCTCCTTGAACGCAATACGTATTTAGCTGTTCAAAATACATTTACACCAGAGATTTATAAAATCACATTACATTCGCCGTATGTATATTTAAATGATACGTACCTCAGTCAAATGTATCCAACACCATTAACTGTTTTCTGTTAAATGAATATAGCATGTATCTTCTGCAATCATATATTTTTATGTTTGCTGCAATACAAATTGTTCTTGTCCCGCTGACATTCGTTTGCGACTGATCAGCGCTGCTGCTCAGCTGTTATCGAATAAACACATATTTTGGAAACCGGATCGTCGGTGTTCGTAAATACTTGCAAACAACTGTTGTGTATGATTGGTTATTGAAAATTGTACTATACTAAGTCTCTATAAACCAAGTCTAACACTGTCTTACTATAAACTAACGTTGCTTTTAAATGATAGTTTTTTTTTTCAGAATTTTAAACGATATTATCATCTATGGTAGTTGATGGTTGATGGTCAAATGTGATCTACGTGATATAAAGATAAGATTTGTGCTAGGTTCATTTATACTAACAACACTAATTGTAATTACGAAGCAAATTAAATGGCTATAAAATTTGTCATTAAATAAACATGGCTATGTCTAAGATTTATTCACAAGTTAATCCTTAATGCCACACTTATGACAAAATAATGATTCCTTTGACACGCTTGGTCATAATAATTGCATTTTATAAAAAAACGTTCATGCATGTAAATTTAATACTGAAATGAATGTAAAACCTGATGCACTTTCCTCAAACGGTTAATGTTTTCCAACATAACTTATTAAAATATTTTAATATTTGTTTTAGATATATTTAACTTTTATAGGATGCAATATGTTAAGAAATATATATTTCTATATATATGCTTTCAGGTGGTATGTTAGTGATATATAAATGATATTTCACTCATTTCTCACTGCTTTGAAATTTACACCAGCTCTCAAGTGTAAACATCACATCAACGCGCACAGGGCCAGGATATTATATAAATGACGTAATTTCCAAGATGACATTACTTTTGCATACCGTTTAGCGCGCTTTTCTCAAAACCTATGATTAACCGTCATTTTAAATTCTTATCACGCCACACTTGACATTTAGCTTTTGATTATCATTTATGGGAATTTATTTCGATTTTTGACCTAACCGTACCGTTATCCCCTAAACATTTCTTTAAAATTTTAAACTTGTATCTAATTATGATGATGATTTGACTATTGCTTTAGTCGATACTATCGGTATCAATAAGGGCACATAGATACGTTTGTTCGTTAGACTTCATCGAAATCTTTATTGAAAGAAACACTGTTCTAAATTAAATTTTGATCTGTTTTATTTCATCTAACTGATATAAATTACTAAATTAGGAGATACTTAAAGTAGCTGAATTACACGTTTGACACAGATGATCTGGATATAAATGTGTTTCTTTTCATACAGTTTGTAACAGTATAATTTAATCTACGTGAGGGAGCAGAATGTGCATTTAGATTAGGCGTTTTGTTCAGTAAATAAACAAATGACATCGGGTGGTGTCTGTGATGCTGATAATAAGTTAGATCAAACTAATATACTGAATTGTGTATTACGTGTTCTTTGATTGTTGTGCCTTTCCTTATTTGCTTTTTTTTTAATAAATGTATTTTTAAAGAAGGCGATTGTAAAGCTGCTTTGTAGGATTTTGTCTCGCAACATTAAACTACTTAAAACCGCAATGTTTTATCATGCCGATTTGTTCAGACAATTCGATTAGCCTGAACAATTCTAAGACAGTCTTTACTAAACTTAGTTACAATGTCTGTGGTCTTTATCTGAATCACGTATGATCTAATTAAACAGACATATGGCACTATTCAATCTTTTGTTTTATCCCTTTGTTTGTCAATAAAGGACCATATGTACTCGACCATTTCTTATCATATCTCTACTACATTATTAAAACATTTATTGGCATAATATCTTAGCAAAATGTGATCTACAGCCAGATCCCACTGTATAATTATTGCCCTTAAACTGTGAAAGTCTGACCAAATGCAGCAAATCTACTCTCTTATAACAAATGTCTTATCTAGTATTATTTAAATTCCTCGATAAAGAGCCATATTGCATTACACTATTGCGTTACGATTCTTAAATCGAGGTGAATTACACTTTTTGTAGTAACAAACTCACACGAAAAGTTCACTGGTATCATAAGTCTGTAAGTGTTTTTAACTTCAATTGTATGTTTTACAAAAGCATAAACCCGAGGTATTGTAATGGCTTTGTGTTTTCGTCGGTCGCCTCGTCGTTGTGCAAACACTTAAACCTTAAACAAAACTGAACACAGTGGAAACTATTGATCTGGTAATCAGAAAAGTCATGATGGTTAAGTAAGTTCATCTATGTAGTAGAAGCGCAAATGCTGATAAAGGTAGTGACTAGAACGGTAGCAATGTGTTTACCGTCACTCTTAGCCAAATGTTTTCTACGCTACGCTGTGGTACTATGTAAGCTTTTACGCGTTGATGAAACAGCGGTAATAAGAAAATGAAATAAAGGCATACTGCCCTGCATTAAATATCTTTTTTTATATAACTTTTTTGTTATCCATTACTAGAACTAGTTTTGATAAAACAAAGAGTATTTTACATGTTCTACAGACGGTTATTAATGCAGATTATCTCAGTACGACATGTCGGTTCATTTGTACAAATATACTTTGAGATATACGAGTGCGTAACACGCGCATTTAGACCAGTCGACTTTCCTTTGTTATTAGTCAATATCTTGGACATATCAAAAAAACATTAGGGCATTTTAAGGGCGCACCTAACTGCGTGTGCCCCTTTCCGCAGGAACCACACAATAATGGGCGCTCAAGTTTAAGAGGTCCTCCCAAACAAACATTATGACTTCTTCTAGTCTAAAAATGAGCATTTTTTTCATGTATATATTTTCTACCATATTCACATGACACTGTTTAAAGGAGGAAGAGCGAACCACCACGCCAAGTATCTGCTAGTTAATATGATAGCGAGCAGAGTTTTCTTACTTTTTTGTTGTCTTAGATCTACCAGTCCCCACTACCCTCCCCCAAACACACACACCGTTTAACTAAGGTTTTGCTTTGAATTTTGAGGATTGTTGCTCATTTAAGATGAGGCGATAAAATGCCGATCATCCTGCTTGATCCCTGAAACTACGGGGAACATGATACACTTATATGTTGCTTTTTTGTCTTGCTACTGTAGTATGAATTATCTATTATACATTGATTGCACTTTTCAAAACTGAACGGCATATGACAAAAATCCGTTCTGACAATTATTTATCAATTGCAACATTTAATACGTCGTCATTATATTCATACTCCCTTCCATATAGTACTTTTTGCGTGGTATGTCATTGAAATATGTAGCCATAGGACCTATTGACATACATGTTAATCAATGATTCACACAAACATAACAATATAATAAATCGTCTTTTTTATTTTTTATACTAAAACGTTGTTTATGATAGGATTATGTCGTGGATAATTGTTACCTTTATTGGAATCAAAGGGGTTAAATAATGCCATATACATATAAAATTGGAATTGTAAATTTGTTTATTCCTTTCTCTTTAAGCTGCAGAAACATGTTGTTTGAGGTATTTATACACTACAACATAACTTGGAGGGGCAATAGCCTTTAACGGAGATTTTAACGATATGATATCCCATTATTTCAGCATTTTTAAAACATCACACAATAAAGCTGCTGCCGTTTCTAAGAACTTTCCGAAAGCCTTGATGTGATTTTAATACTGAGTGTTCCTGTCATTCGTTTAAAACTGATGAGCACGGCTGCTTAACGTGGTATACATAAACAAAGGCTGCTAGACTTATTAAGTCAAAATACGGCTCTATGATATATATAATTCTTTAAGGCTGTATTTCAGTATAGCTAAGACATGTGCAGTTCGAGTGGGATTTCAGAATAATTGAATACTAGCGGAGCAGACGATATATCTAAAATGTCAAACGAATTGAAAACATACGTATTTATAGTGTTTAAGTATGCATTAATGCAGCAGAGTGCTCTTGTAAATACGGATATTGATGTTTTACTATACCTGCATCTATAATCATTGTTTTTAAGTATAATGCCTAGATTGTATGCCTCACCCACCATTTTGTACCCACCACTGCACTGTATAAGCGTTATTGTAGTTTAGCTTGGCTGCTTGTCAATGATTAAAATCTGGTGTTATAAGTGAGTTTCCTCCGGGTATTCCGGTTTCCCCCACAACACAGGACCACTGTCCCGCGTTAAATCGTGTCAACGAGACTTATTAATATAATGTTGTAATAATAACTGGTGTCCTACCAACATCAAATTGACGACATTTTGTCATCACTAAGTTTATATTATGATTTGTTTACTGGTATTTGAAGGATTTTATCCAAGTAGAAAGTCACATTTAAATGATTTGCCAACTGTATATCACATTAAATGTAAAACATCACGTCTTTAAAATGTAAGTTTTATGCCCTATATTTTAATTTAACATTACTTTAACTGTTATTATTTTAACAAATAAAAACAAATGGCAATTATTTTATGAAATAATAATGAAATATAAATGGCATTTACTCAGCTATTGTAATAGTTCGCTTCAGACAAATACGTAACAGTTATCACTTATGATAAGCAGCTTTCATTTCTTGTCATATTTTATCAAATTGTATCATACTTTTGTAATATAAAATGTTACAAGAACTGCGTTTAGATACTTGAGGTGTATTCGGCTCGAGTGGATTTTTTCCACTTTGGATTTCACGGGGGGCAAACATAATTACCGTACAGTATTAAAATTACTGGTTAAACACTTAAAAAAACACGTGTTTCCAAAACTAAATATCATTTAAATGACGCACTATGTTGTTTTAATACTTAATTTAAACATCGCGCACTGATAAATGTTTGATGTGACGTCCTCAATGTTGAAAACGGCCGTATTGCACCTACATTCGCTGGGGAAAGCAGACAATTCCGTAGCGAAAAAATAGGAATAAATAAGGTGTTAGACGCACGCACACTGGCAGCTGGATTAACTATCGTTGTCTTCACGAAAAGCCCCAGTTCGAAAACAACGTTCAAGATAATGGCTCTTTGGCATTGCTTTTCGGTGCAGAATATGAGACTGGAACACCTTACTTCATAAACTATTTAAACAACCACGACGTATCATATGTAGTTTGCCCTTGACTTCATCGATTCCAGCTAGGACTGAGTGTAATTCTGAATGGCAGACGGAATATAAGGGTTTTCCGACGGTCAAGTATTAAAACCAAGCGGGCGGAATGGAATTTGTTTGTATAGATAATGATCCTGAGAAAGATTTGGGTGGTAATCAAATCAACAATGACGGCGCTGTGAAGTAGTTGCATATGGCGCATTGAAATCTCCGCGAAATCATATAGATGATAGTATTACCTGTGTCGTGTGTTCGTTGATTAGACATATCGCCTGTATACGTTGTTATAAAGAACGTGAATGGTTAGTTGTTTAAGAACAGGGACAAACATTTAAAAAATGTTTAGAATAACAATAATATGATAAGAATAAAAAAGTATTGACTGTGAAAACGGGAAATCAAACTAAATTAAATTAAAAGAAAACACCAATATTACTGAACGACACGGGTAGTAGGATTGGCATGATGACTATGTTACCAATTTTAAATTATACCATTACAGTAATGATATGAATGAACTTATTACAAAATATCAGCGATCTGAACTTCGTATTTAAATTTTGCTTTTGTTAATTCTTTAACGGTTGCCGAGTAGTTTTTGGGAATATTGAAATGCGGATTAGGTCCGTCCATCCTTATATGACTTCATTTATCCGTCTAGATATATTTTCTGTTTGCTCATATTACATTCATAATCATTATCCTACTTCAGCTTGAGGTAAAATTGTACTTTTATTCCAAACTTAGTTCAGTTACAATAACATATTTTTAATGTTTAGTACTCACATGATAATATATAAGCATGAGTTCGTTTTTAAATAAAAATCGTTATGTGCATAACACAATGCTTCAAAGGCAACATAAAACACTATTTGATAGAGGCAGACCAAATAATTTAAACTAGTTACGGAGTGGAGTTGATTGCTTCGGAATGGGATCGGTAAAAAACACAGCAACACTACGGATTGAAATCGAAAAAACACAACAGTCGCTCATTGGACCTATAATCGCACGTAACAACTTTAAAATTGAAAGTGTAAGTAAATTATTCTTAGACGACCGCGTTGAACGTCACTGGATACAATGTCTAAATGTCTTTATCAGGCTAAGAACTGGTTCGATAAGAGATTAAAACAATAATTTTGATCGAATAATCAGTTACAAGGCTATCAGAGTTGCAGGGCTTATCCTATGTTGCCTTACAATACGATACAATTTGAACAAAAGAAATACGTAGAATGTTTTACAGTGGAAACTCACTCAACCGGACAAGATCCGGACTGGGCAAAATTCCCGGTTTAGTGAGGATTCCGGTTTAGTGGGATTTGATGTACGGGGTAAGTTTACTCAAAATATTAACTGAGTTAACCTTTATAGTCTTTTGTTTGCCAGGGACAGTTCAATTCTCCGACGTTTAGACGGAGGTTGAGACATGATTAAAGCACTTGCAAAAGTGATAAGCATAATTAAACATTTCTGCGTTTTTATAATCATCTTTTTTCCAAGTCTTGAAATAAAACAACTCGCGTAATTTAATGCTTGTTTAGTATGTTTGTGATTTAATTAACGCACCGTTCTAATTTGATTCAATCATAGAAGTCTTAAGATAAAACAACCCTCCAAAATGATCACTAAATATCCGTTTCTAGTTCTTTATTTTCTGTAACAAATAAATTAATGTTTCAATCAATTTTCTTTTTACAAGTTTGATTATTGCGCGACAGTCAATCCACAGCGCAATCATCATTATCGAGTTAATACAACATCACAGGTGTAATATTTAACGACGCACCGGCTGTCAAAACAAAGTGACACGCGATTCGCGAATTCCTAATACACAAAATTATTTTGACATGTTTGAACAAATAAAGGTCCGGTTTTGTGAGGTAAAATTACGTTGACAACTAACAAATTTTCTCGATTTTTTGTCCGGTATCCGGAATTCCGGGGTTCCGGTTTTGTAGGGATTTTTTACATTGAAAATAGAAGGGGAAAACGGGACCCTGAAAAAAGTCCGGTATCCCGAGGATTTCGGTTTTGTGGAGATCCGGTTTAGTGAGTTTCCACTCTACCACATTTCACAATATGTTGCATCGAACCTACAACTTTTCAGTCGCCTGTTGTCAATCAAACAACACGTTTATCAATAATATATTTTGTCAAACAAAACAAATGCTGACTATTGACTTGTTTCTTTAATTTAAGAATTGGTTAAAGATTGATTGTATTTACTCACATTAAAATAATAAAAAAAACAATAGCTGAATGCTGAAATAAGTGAACAGGAACACATGAGAAATACTGCCTTCTCATGAGATGAAATAGAATGTTGACCACTCAGTAAAAAAACAGCTACGTAAAGCAGTTTTCCTGTGGAGTCATATAGCAAAAGGTATCGTATTTTATTCGACCAAGACTCGTCTCGACGGATAGAGATTAGTACAATACACAACATTGTCGGTTTCATATCATTTTGTTGCTTATTACTAGTATAATACTTCCGTGCATGTGATGTTCGTTAGTCTTGCAGTTAGTTGTAAAGATAGACACATATGGAAGCAAGTATCTTCCGATATCCAAAAAAAAGAAAAATCGAACCTCGTATTCTGCGAACATTTAATGAGTGTTTTATCAGAACTTGTATTTTAAGATATCAATGCTCAAAGGCATTTGTTGTAATCTTTTCATGTAATGATAACTGTTTAAAATGTTCCTTTTATGCAAACAATTCATTTTGGGTCCGTTTCTCATATCTCTACGCTGAATTCAGATCCCAAAGATATACACTAAAGGATTGCAAAGAGTAAACAATTCAAAAGCAAGATTTATTCATCAACATTTCAAATGCCCCATATGCCTCGAAAATTTGTTGACAGGCATCTAATTTCATGGTCTATGAACCATTCTACTATCTTGTTGCAAACGGAGCTACGAACTATTAAGATACAAATCATTGATCTATGAATTATATGCGTCGGGTTTGCGGGCATTTATATATAATTGCAGCTGTGCGGCTACTGTAAAAGAGTTGCCCTATACTTCTACCACGCTATTATTCGACATAATTGTTTAGTCTTCACAGTAGAATGCAAACCGCTATTGCACTTCTCTTGATTTTGTAAAAAAATTGTTTTCGTTTGATTTAAATGTGATATGTGCTTTCGATGAATCAGCGTTCTCGAATGAATGTATCTGTTACTGTGATGTATTGAGGTCGTAAACAGCCGTCACGTATTTCTCCGACAGTGAAATGATCATGATTCTTATTGGCGTTGACAATGTTGGTTTATACTAATTGATTAAAGCTCAATTATACGACTGTTGTGTTGGTTCATATTAATTGGTGTTAGCTCAATTATACGACCACTATCTTGTTTCATATTAATTGGTTTTAGCTCGATTATACAGACCGCTGTATTGGTTAACATCAATTGATTTAAGCTCAATTATACGACCGCTGTGTTGGTTCAAATTAATTGGTCTAAGCTCGATTATACAGACCGCTGTATGACGATATGAATCACTCTTTGTTTCTCTTTCTGTGTAGAAACCGGTACGTGTAACTTTTGTTAGAGGCCATAAAAATTCTCCTGGTTGAACTCAGTAAGCAGCCTCAATCAAACCATGACTACTTTTTAAAAGATTATCTATATTGTATTTATAAACTATTATAATCTATATCAGTTGGTGCGTAAATGATTTTAAGGAAATTATTCACACAATTGTGAATAAATATGACATTTCTAGTGTTACTGCAAATACGTTAATACTTATTAAACCTGTTTAAACAGGCGGCTAATCACGGGAATAACTAAACATTTCTTGATAACTGTATCTTTTTTGTTTTGAAAAACCCCAATGATGCTGCCTCGTAACAGAAAATGATAATGTTAGGTAATGTATGAATACTTTACATTTCAGATGGCTTTGCATGTTTTCAATATAATTTGTTTGGATAATAAAAAAGAAACAAACAGAAGGAAAACGTCACGTGCCAAACGCTAGCGATGCAAATGTTTATTTACACGAGAAAAGGCCACACGAGGTATTCTTAATTCGTTTAGTTGATAGATGTGTGTACAGATATGACGTTAAATTGTAATCCATTTATAAGCGCTTCTGGCTGGTAAATTGGACATTTACATGGATAACGTATTTATTAATTTCTAGTCTTGATGTTCTCTTTTATCCCTGTTCTATTTATAGTGCCATTCATTGTGTTGCTACGTCAGCTAATTTGTCTCGGTTTCCATTTCATATTTCCGGTGCTATGTATCATAAAGGCCTAGTTATTGTAGGTAATTACGTTTGCTAATTTAGTGTTTCAACAGTTCAAACATGTATTTGCCAATAACGATTTATTATAAGTAGAATGCGCGTGTGTGTATGTTTTTTCCCGCCGAAATAAATGCATCTTATATTATCGAAATAGTTAATTAAATATATAAACCATAATCTTATTTTCAGTAACGTTTCAGTTTGCAAAAGGCTCTTGCATATCACCTCCATGATGCCCTTTGTAGTGTATTTTAATGATGATACAAATTAAACTTTAGATACAATAGAGAGTACTTGGACAACGCCAGTTGCCAAAACATTAAACTACACTAGAGACAAGGTCCAAGGTTTAACAACATTTATCCCCGATATACTTAAACTAAAGATAGCCATAAGGCTCAAAACAAAGTTACTTGCATCAACTAACATGTCCAAAAAATAGTAGGTTGGTAGGACTTACATTTTTTCTATTTTCTGTTTTGAAAACTGGAATTCTGTACCAAACATTCCTATATCTTGGTATATCACTTTTGTAGAAAATTCAAGCATACAAAGGATCACATTTTATCATGGTCTCTCAAGAAATGCATTTGTTTAGGATATAACGACAAACAATCCACAATCCAAGGGCAAACAAATGTGATGGGTCAGGAGAGGAAAATAGGGTCGGTCGGGTAAATGGAAACAATTTTTTTTATTTTTACGCCTAACTTGCATTCAGTTAAATATATATTAAACAACATTAACTATAATTATGTTTTTTATATGGCTTTAAAATTGCAATTGAATACATTTGGCCTTGTGTAAACATTTTGCCACTTGACACGAACCAAACTATACATGTATATTGTTCATGCCTCTTCGATGAAAATATATGTGTTTTAATACGCTTGTTTATAATAGTCGCATCTGGTAAAATAATGCGCTTGCATTTTTAATTAAATATTTATATGAACAACTACAGAAACAAGCTCAGTAGCCGAACGTTTAAACATAAACCCCGTTTAATGGCACAGAGTACGATCACTCTATATTGACAATCCTCGCAAAATAGTTCGGTAACGGAGCAACTATTCTCTCTATATTTCTTGAACATTTATAAACTCTTAGTTTCAATTTCAAACTGCGCTTTAAAGCGATACTATACTAGGTATGAAAAAAGGACAAGGTTTTTCGAGTGAGATTTCAGGTTTATTAGAACACTATTTCATATATGAAATACTTGATATGTTCTACAATCAGAATATCAAGGTAAGATGTGTATAACACACTTTAACGTGGGAAATTGCGTAAAACAAATACGATTTTGGTCGTCACTTATATATACATTTGTATACATCTACGTATTGAAAATCAATGATTTAAAATACATAATCGATATTAAATTTGCTGACGATAAGCTGAAGTACTACGCACGCCACGAACGCGTTTACTAGTTTAATCTTATCTAAAAACAATCAATGATTATTATACTGCTCTGCCTTATACCTTGATGTGTTAAATTTCATCCTATAATTATCATTGCTAAAACAGGGGTTGATCAAGGTAGTTTACCTACACGTCCTAGACATATGCTCTGGCTATAAATGCATTTAGTTCCATAACGACACGACGTTCGAATACAAAAAGTACCAGCACGCGATGAGCTATGTAACAGCAAAGCACGCGCATTCAGATAACTTGTTGCATTGGAAATGAATAAACAAATGAGACACCATGTTTTGTAGTTCACGGCATTTATAATTATCACATATACATATAATTGACATCATGTCATATGTAGGCTTCATACTAAGTATCGTTCAGATAAGGTATAACTATATTCACCTAAACCAGAAAGCTATTAATTGAATGGTGTCCTTCACAACCTGATTAAACAGTTTCTTCGTTGTATTTTTTCTTCGTATAATTGACACTTGTGGCATTCGTTTTTGTGGTTTATAAATTGAAATAATGACATGCAAATTCCTTATTTCTTTTTTGTTTGGATTTGCTGTGTTTCGTCTTGTTGGGTATATACTGTCATTTCCTGCAATGTGCATGCAACACAGCAGACAGCGGTATTACACTTTGAAATCCGCTTTCTATTATGGTTAGCATGTTTAATTCAATATTTACCATATACATTTATAATGCTAATTGTCGAAATATAATGGCATAGTGACATCGACAATCAGATCCCGCTACTGCATTGTAGAGTTATGGCCTCTGGCATGCCTAAATGTGACCAAATTTCCTTTATGGGCTCTTCTCCTACTTGCTAATATCATTAATATCCACTCTTGATCAAAAGTTTGTGGGAAAACCATCTGATCCAAATTTGATTAACATCCAGATATCACACTATTCGCAATAGAGTTATAATCCTTACATTGTAAAACATTGCTTCATTTACCTTTTCCTCTCCCTATCGTGTTCATATATTTACGAAACATAGTGAGAATGCTAATCTGCATAATATACCAGAAACATGTCAGACCGTTTACCCTACTCATTTTGAAATAATGGCCTTTGAAATATAACAATAGGACTTAACTAACCTAGGCCGCTCCCTTTCTTGCGCAAGTGTGATTCAATCTTTACCAAACTTGTTAACAGTGTGCTTTGAGCAAACTAACTCCACAATATTTGATATACAGGTAGATTCTACTGTTCCAACAGGAGTGAAAGTTTGACAAAATACATTTCTGTCCACTCGCTAACTTGAGCGTGTATTGTCCCACCTTCGTGACAAAATTTACGCTGTATGGTACCGTATTCTATATCCTATTTGTATAAACAAACTATATCGCTCACGATTGATTGCCTATCATATTGTAACTTTTTTGTAGAGTTACATAACTCCACACTATATTATTAAACTCATCAAGTTGAATAGTTCAGTATAACGTTGCAGTCAAATCAGTCAATAATTATATAGTTTCTATAACTATCGTCTAACAATGGTCAGAAGTAAAAGACTATTAGGTTTAGTACTTCTTTTGCAAATCATGAAAACATGCTAATAATAATTATAAAAGGGCTACAACATTACCATATAGAGAAATTCCAAAGCAGGCCGAAAAAATAAGGCAAGGTCAAGATTGTATTTCTCAATATATTTAAAATTACTGTATGCCTGTTCTTTCGATAAATTGCGACGTGAAAAAATTGTAAACATTTTTTTTTCGATATGTATTGTGGAAAATACAATAGTTAAATAAAAGCAGGAAATATATAAGATTATGCAGAATGCATTATATTTTTAATTTTGAGTCACGGTCTACACAAATAGTTTAACAGTAATATTGTTTAAGCATAAACTCGCAATTAAAATTAGTGATTTAGAACATCTGTTTTTTCGTGAAATTGTATAACAAATAATTACCGAGTACATTCTGCTTTAACGGCACATAATATTATTGATTTTATCATAAGCTTTGTATAGATTCTCCATTTGCAATGGTCCATCAGTTTATGTTTTTAGGTTCAGAATATACAACATTTCCCGTTGCAATATGTAGATATAAGCAACAGTAACATCAAGTGCAAAGCATTTTGCTGGAATATGTATTTGATATTAAAAATATCGCTGATAAATTAATAAAAGTATCTTTTTCAAAAAGTAAGTTCCGAAAGCAAGACAATATAATGTTCGAAAAAAACATAATTTTCAATTATTCCAAGATACAGCTGTTTTCTATATGTGAAACATTTAATTGTAGCGACGTGTTTGGTGTGTAAGGTGTTTGGTGTGCTTTTTATTGTCGGTTTTAAAAGTTTTTAATTAAATGCATTTGTATGTGTGATTAAAATAATAATTTCATAAAGATATATCAAATTTAGCAAGTATCATTAACACACATTTAGGTGTTGGGTTTGAAATAAGTAATGCTCTATTTTAACACACAAAGCAGTATAAGTTATTTTCTATAGTCTAAAAATGATCAGAAGTAAAAGACTATGAGGTTTAGTACTTCTTTTGCAAATCATGATAACACACTAACAATAATTATATAAGCGCCACAACATTTTTAGCAACACCGGTCTGTTCAGCAGTAAAACCTTATTTGACCAATGACTAAGGGTGTAAATTGTGTTAGTTTGGCACTGTAATAATTAAATTAAATAACCGTCAATGTCAGCTTAAGTATATTTTTAAATCAGTCAGAAACCTTCCTCACACATTTATCAACTTCTTGGTTAGATAATAATTGCTATGTAATAGTTAAGAAGAGAAAATGCTTAGCAAACGCGAACAATCCTCTTTAACGTGGAGGAAAGGACATTTCTCGACATTAATTAAAACAAGAGTTTTAGTTTCCGCTGTGCATGTGTGTTTAAATTGTACAAATATTAATTTGAATTTCTTGCAAAATTATATTAAAGATCAATTAAGATGTTTTGGATGCCGTTAACTACCAACCCGATGGGTAGGCCATCGTCGACAACGACACTAAGACTATAACTATGCCTTGTCGCTTTTCTTCGAAAAACAGATATAACACATAATGGTATAGTTTCGGTCAGTACATGCACATAACCACCAAATAAATGACCCACAGGTTTAAACATACTAAACATGGACATGATAATGTTTTTTTCCGTTCTTTGTGTTACCTGTTATTACAGTTTCACATATGCCCCCCAAATACTCCTCATTACTTTTTTAATATATTTCAATGTAAATATGACATAATGGTAATTACGTCATTTGACACATATTGTGATAGGTTTTCATAATATTACTATGATTCAGTAAACTTTATTTTAACAAGTAAAGAATAGTATTGCCATCTGTTAACAATCTGATCAATTGTCCCTTTCAAACCCAAATTTGGATTGCACACTCCTGTCAGTAGGCGACGTGCAAATTGAAGTACATGTCGACTTAGTCTTGTCGGTGATACTCAGACTTGTAACAATCGTATAGTCGGCACTCTCAGTATCACGCGAATCATTTCTGCGTCTGAACTGTGAGTGCATTTCGTTTTCATAAAATGAAGAACTCCTTCTCTTTCTTAGAAGTCTATTGTAAACTCGGATATAGCCAAGTTTCACTTCGGACCTTCTCAAGGCGTAGATAACAGGGTCGCAGAGTGTGTTCAATATGACTAACAGGAACAGAATGGCGTTAACTAAGAGCAATTTGTCGATAGCAGCTGTAGTCATTTTGGAAAAATCGGGTCGTAATATGTACAGTACGGTGTGGTATAATCCTATTGGGCACCAACAAAGTGCAAATGTTCCAATTATTAGGAATGTTGTGACAATTGCTTTCATTGAATGGGAACTTTGTAGCCGATTATGGCGGTCATCACGAACGAGTTTCCTCACTTGATAGCAGATCCGTGTGTAGATTATCAAAAGTCCGACCAATACGACAAAAATGAATATGACAATGACAAATTCGTAGTTAAATGTTGTTCTATTCACAGTATTAACATGATCACAAAATGTTGTTTCTTCTTTCCGAAAGCTAGGTAAACTTACAAATAAATCCAACACTCCGCAGAAAATACTTATCGCCCACAAAGTTGCAATGATGAATCTCACTTTCCGCTTGGAGAAGAAGCGATCGTAATACAAGGCCTGCATGATGGCGACGTAATGGTCTACAGCCATCAACACAAGGTTGAACAATGTTGACGTCAGCGCAATATTGAGGAACATCCGTCTCAGAACAGGCGTGCAAGGGTGAAATTGATTGTTAAACATGAATATATCATGAAGAACACAGGAGAGTATCACCATGATATCAGACACTCCCAAGTTGATTATTAGAGTGTTATACGGTGACCATCGCTCGCGAGGAACGTTTAAAGTAGCTAATATTGAGAAAACATTTGCTAAAAATCCGAAAACTATCAATATTAGCTTCATGATCTCCGTGGGCTCTCGATAGCCTTGATAGGTACCGCTGTTGCTAAACGTCTTGTTATCAAAATTTTCTGTATCATTATTCACAACTGTCAAAGTCACCAAAGGGATTATGGACGTTGTTATATTGTACATATTTCTTTTTTTTCTTAGTGCATAGTTGTTTTGCTTTGCTGGTAAAATGTTCCCTATGTAAAATTGTTTATTTATCCGGTTTACCTTCTAATGGCCTGTTACCTTCGCGTAGTTCAACCCACTCCATTGTCATTTATGAAGCCACTCTTATTAACCTTTCCTGTAGTTGTTTACGACTTATTTAATTTTATTCTGTTCGTTCAAACTACTACTTGTTTGTTCATCCTTATTATGTTACTTTCTTATTTACATTCAGTTCTCATATTATACTAATTTTTCTTCACTATCACTTTATCCTCCTTATTAACACTGTCACTTTATATTCCTTACTTCTATTATAGTTTAATGTTCTTAATCCCACGTCACTTGATTTTTCTTCATCGATTAAATATTTGTTTCTTCAAGATTCTATTAAACATCCATTGCATTTCGAGTCCTTTATCTTGTAAATACTCTGATTGCTGCCGTTATATTTCCTATAATCCTTCGTGCTCTCTCCTGGAAATAAACAAATGTATTTGTCTTGTATTGGTTCTTCTAAAATGAATATTTGATATCCATGCGGCTGCAAAATATAATTCATAAATCGGAAAATCAACGTTTAATCCTGAGATCGTCTGTTGAGTATATATACAACGACAATATGATGAGAAAGGTTAGGGTAATAGAAGAAAGTATTTAAAAGGCAGTAACTGAGTTTTGCGTTCACGACATAAAAGTGCAACAAATAATTTGCGTTGGTCTGATTTTACGCATAGAACCATGGATTTAATTTATAATCGTATGTGTTGGGTATAACAAAAACACTTTTACGTAGGTAACGTAACGTACAGTCGCCATGACGATGTAACGTCTGACCTGTAATTGTCAAAATGTTGGCTGTCAGTTTGAGACCTGCGTGGTAAATGCTTGGTTTGATACTGCTGATTTGCTCTTATATTTTGTCTATGGTTTTTATTCGACTGAGACAAAAACGTATCCAATATGAAGAGAAATTATACAGAAATGTTTTGAATCCATATTTCCAAAGACAGTTAGTGTGTTTGATACATTTGACTTTAGACCATGTTGTAGATATTGTTATTGAATATTCCGAAAGGTCAACTTTATTCAAATGAAACAAAGGGTTTTTGTTGTGTAATTGATTTCATACTAATCCTACGTGCTAGTGTAGATAATAATTATGCAAACATATCAAATTAAAACACTAGAAAAATAACCATCAGCTTCATAGATTTGAACGTGACCCACTTTACTACAATTTGCTATTGCAGATTTTACTTAGAAGTTATAGTTAGATGACACGAAGTAAATTCTTAATGAATCAGAATTGACAGAGTGAGCGTAGCGAAGGAGCCCTTCTTATTCTTTAAGAAATTACTTCAGGTCATACCACTGACTTACAATACTCATTGCCTGATAACGCAAATTTTGACACAATAAGTGTGCATCGGATGATTGCTGTAGGCAGTTTTTTAAACACCCGCGAAAGGTGAAATTCTTAATAATTAAGTCTAGTACTTAATGATTGCCTTCAAAAAATTTTTATTGTCTTAAAATGTAGGTTGCTTTCGAAATTAAATAGTATTATTTCCAGTAAGTAATTCATGATCGATAATCATAAACAATCACGTATTTTACCAATATTTGTATGCTACATTTTGGTACTTAAAAAGGTCACAGTTCACTGGTCAATATCGATCATTATCGGACTACACTGACCAATATTTTTTTGTTCTGTTTAAACAAATATAAAAAACGTTTTAATCATTTCCATATATCTACATCACTAACAGCTATTTCTCGGTCACATGCTTATATAATTCCGCGGACAGTTCCAAGGTGGCTACATTTATTGAAAGTATAGGGAATCGTTTCCGGTATAAAGATTGTCAGACATTCTAATAAAGTAATGTGATAGAACAAGTAACAAAATTCTTGCCAAGATGATACAACACCTCAACAACAGTTAGAAAGATCTCTGTTGTTATCAATCATATCAAATTAAGCTGTCACAGCACATACTTTTGTGCCAAAAAGCGTTAGTAATGCTATTTAAAATATATCAGTATATGTTTGTTGTTTATTCTTAAAAGTCAGTAAAAAATGAACAAATTAAAAAGAAGTGTTGCGAACATGAACTTCATGTAGTATGATAATTTGTGTTTGTTAAGTTGTGTTTTACCTGTTGTATTATGTGCCTATTGCATTGTTGCATGTTTTATTGTGTGTTCCTTAATGATTGAGTAATTGTGTGGTACTTGTTGTGTGTTGTATCGTGTGTTTGTTGTTGTATTGTGTGTTCATTTTTTTGTTCAATTCTGTCCGTCTTGTATTGTGTGTTTCTTTTCGCTTGTTGCATTGTGTGTATTCTTGTTGTTTGATGTATTGTGTATTCTTGTATCATTTATTGTTAGTGTTGTATTGTGTACATTTTTTGTGATAATCTTCAGATTTACAACATTGTTTTTCGGGTCATTAAAAACGAACGTAACCGGTATGTCCCTGTTATTGCAATTTGATTATTATCATATTTCCTTGCCAAGCTGTATAAACTCGTTAATGTTATTGTTTAGAAGTAAAACAACATTATAATAAAATTGAAAAAGAGTGTGTATTAGACAAAACTTGTATATGACTTGTTATTTAAACTGAAAAAAAAATCAATTAAATACCAGTCTAAGAGCAATAAAAATAATAAGCTAAATGTTAATAACCTAACTAGCAGTTTATGATATTGGGTTATAGATATAGTACATCAGTTACAAAATACACAATTCAGAAAGAAACATATCAACATATTTTATACGGTTATTTTGAATATTATTATTATTATCATTATTATTATTATTATTATTTTAATTATTATAATTATTATTATTATTATTATTATTATTATTATTATTATTATTATTATTATTATTATTATTATTATTATTGTAATCATTGAGATTGTTTTTGCTTTGGCCCGCTTATTACAAATAAGAAAAAGCAGACATATGTTTGCATTTCGTGTCTGTGAATGAACGTAAATCATTCCAATTGGAACTGTTCTCTTAAATTAGATGTCAAGAAGTAGGACATTTGCCAGCCACTCGTGATATATTATGAACACAATTTGTCTAATTGTTTTAGAGCATATGTCGTATAGGCGATCAAAAGCTTATCAAGGATTCTTAGTTGAGACGATAATATGTGTCTTCGTATTTTGGGGATCAGTACTGATTTCTAAACATATCAATAGACAGAGTGGATTGTACACGTTATCGACTAAAGTCTAAACAAACGAATATAGAATCGATGCACACTTTACCGATAAATAAACTCTGTATCAATTGAAAGGTCCAGCAGGTTGGACCATTTTATAATTATACAATGAAAATTTCAGGGACTAAGTCATACCGGTGCCTTAAGTTGTATTATGGTCGTTGTTACATCTAAACATAGTCATGTGCTCAGTTGTTATAGCAATGGGAGTTAATGATTAAGATCGGAATACACTTTATCTTGAAGTGTAATTATACAACTGTAGGTGAGTAGGTGAACGTCCGGTTAGCGCAGTGGTTAGCGCGACCGCTTCTAACCTCTAGGCGATGACCGAACCAATTGTCTTAAAACTATCAATAGTATGGAAAAACGTATTTTCGATATAAACTGTCTGCATGGTAATCTAAATGGCAAAATATATCTGATGAACTAAATTTTAAGTTGCAAATCAAAAATACATATAAACAACCAAACACCTTTATCTTAAATATGTAAAACACACAATTATTCCGCCCTGTGACATCAAAATAACTTTTAGCTTCTAAGCTTTCTTCTCATTTCTGTCTATTTTTTTGTCTTGTGCATATATAACGCGATTATTATTCATATAGTGTTACTCATTCAAATTATTTGTTTATACTAAAGTTGTGTAGAAATTTTAATATCGGAATAAATATTGAACAAACCAATAAAACCTTTAAAAAATATCATCGATGTTTCATTGGTTATAATCCTATTGCACATATTTGATTTTTTGTTGTTCATTTTGTCACAGAGATCACTTTACGTCATTTATCGTCTAAGAAATTTACTTTAACAGCCAGTGTGGTGTGCATCAATTTACTTCCAATTTGTGCAGACGCCTGACTTGAAAAACAAAATGAACAAAAAGTAGTAAGTTTGGTGGCAATGGATTTTAAATGTGCATATTTAACAATGTATATACATTTCAAATATTAACGAAACATGTACCAGTTTCTTTCCCTATACAAGTGATGGGTCATACAAAAAGGTCATAGCATAAAACATGGTTTAAATACTGTGCCTAGTTAAATGTTTTCTCCTAGATTTAATCGTAGGGTCTACATTTAAAATTAAAGCGAACGAGATATTTTTTTGAAATGTTGTCATTTTATTTAACCCGAAAACGAGCGAAAAGCGAAAACTTATATATTTAAAATAAAGAAGAATGATTGTTCGGCATAATTGCCCTTGAATCCATTTTTAACACAATTTCAACTAAATTTCTAATTGACAATTGAATAATTTTCGTTTATTGGTTTAGTTTGAGTAAGCATAGAAGTGATAAAAACAAAACAAAAATATGATTGAAGCGTTTTTTAAGTATGATGATGATTCATATTAAATAAAAAAACACCTGGTTAGAAAAAATGTTTGGAAAAACTGTATTTATGCGTTTATTATGATTAATTTTGGATATTTAAAAAAAAAAGGTAGCATTGGCTGCAATAAAACATTTAGCAGTCTATATTCATAACAATGTGTTGATTTTACCAATAGCAATTGAAACATACATATATTGTGGTTTGTCCAAACCAGTGATTCTTCTGTTACTGATCGCCATCTGTGACCATATATTTGTTTTCAGAAATATAGTTTTTGTCATTATTTGCGTATCATTTCAATCAGAAAATAGCCTTTTGAGCAAAAATACTCTAAATTTAGTGTAACAGCTTGGACAAGCGGCAAATTTTATTTTTGTCATCATAACAAATATTTAGCAGTCACCTTGTTGGCATTTTGTATGAGAGAAAAACCGTTGCCTTTTGAAAATATCTTCGAAGGAAAAGTTTTCATTACAGTCAGAAAACAACCTTTGCCCTCAAATCATAAAAACGTATTTACACGAAGCCGCAATTTTGTTTGAAATGATTAAAACCAATGGTAAACAGGTAGATATATAAAACATCTTACTTCCCTTTACAAAGCAGTACTATTAAACTGAGAAGGAAATTAATTTTCAGTCGTATTTTAGCTTTTGAAAATATAATTGCTACCAACAAAATCTAGTTCGCACAAAAAACAACATATATTAACAAAGTTTATGAAAAGGTGCGGTAAATCCGTGAATTGAAACAAAAGTTTGATGTGGCTTAAAGAAATGTTTTTCATTTGCAATACAGCATGAAACAAATCTTTGCATAAATAAAGATAAAGATCTAGATTGCTTACAAACAAACGACACATGTTTAATGGATTTAATTCATATTTATATTAAGGAATAAAGTGTTTGATGTTCAGGGCTGCACCGGTAAGAAGATAACTCATTTCTGTTGTAAGGGGAAGAGGAATTAACTAGCATTTAATGATGCACATTTTCAGGGTTAAGTGCACATGTACATTTTCTGACCATTTTTCTTTGCCAGTGCCATTACCATACAGGGTGATGAATTTTGCTGATTGTTTATGTCGGTTGTTCGCGGACTATTGATAAGATACTGAAGCATTTTTTGTGCTTTTCCTCCGACATTTCAAAATAGAAAAAAGTCCGTCTGTCAGGTGACCAACTGACTGTAGATAAACATCACGTGGTCTACTAGCCTAATAAACTAAAATTTACCTTGTTTTTGGACCGATTTTTTTTGTGCAAGTGGCAGGATAAAAGCATACCAAATGATACATTGAGAAAGTTTATCTACACTCGATTGTACTTATAAATCAATCGAGTTAGGATGTTTTTACAACATTAATAAACGTCCACAAAACACAGGCAATGAAGGATTTTCAATAGAAATTTCTTTGTAAATAATTGAAACGGTATAGAATGAGATGGTTAATAAAACTTGAGAACATATTTGTGTATACAAAACAGCTCAATTTTCCTAATCACTGATGTCGATGTTGATATCCGAATGTTTTTGATTTTCGTATAATGAGCTTAATGTAAAATTTTAATAAGTTGACGTAAAACATAATTTACATCGTACGTATATTTAAATGATACATACCACGACCAAATATATCCAACACAATCAGCTATCGTCTACTTTATAAACATAACACCCACCTTCTAAAATCCTGGCGCGATAACTGCTCGTTTGAGATTGATCAGCTTGCTCAACTGGTATTTTATAAACAGAGGTTTGGAAATCGGAACTGAGGTGTTCATGAATAATCGGAACAATTAGTATTTGTGAGTGGCACTTGAATAATGTTTATTTTTTTGCACATTTCTATTGCTGGCTCGTAGATATCGCGCTTTTCGGCATGGCAACAAATGAAACAGCGGTTACATATACATATCTTAAATAATTTTTAACTGATTAAATTAATATAAATAGACAAGTGGTAAACAAAATCATTATTATAATAAAACAGAACGATGATTAATAGCTTAGAGTTTCTGTTTTAAACTTCAATGCAAGCCTTTAGACCTGTTAAAAGAAATGTCCATGTATTTAACTTAGTTGTTTATTTTGCTAAGTTGAGTCTGATAGTATATTTTTAGTGTCGTATTTTATTAATTGTTTAAGAGCGCACTTCCTCTCGCTGACGGAGCTCAAAACGTAGTCTAGGTCTTGGGGTTGGTAGTAGGGTCTGTGTGACCGTTCAAGCGTGAAATAATAATCGTTTTTCCAATTAACCCCTTAAAACGTCAGCACGGATTGGGATATATGAACCTTAACCTAGATTCAGGGAATCTAATCGTTACTTTTGACAACAGTATATTTTCAAAGTTAATGTTAATCAACGTCCAAAATATATTTGCATGGTTGCATTCACGTGGCTGTCCGTCATAATTCGTAAACCAATATTATATAATGGTTCATTAATAATATTAAAACAATAATAGTAGCAAAAATATTGAAACTTAACATTAAATTAACAAGTTTGAAAATGTTAAACAACTATTTAACTTATTTAAACGAATAGACTGCTTTTATTAGCAACATTCATTATAGCTATTGATAACGGTAACGATAAATCTATCTTGGCCTTAGTCGATACTATGATTATTCTTAATTACCTCAGCATAAGACTGTGTTATAAACATATTCAATGACATTTAACAAACGATTTGTGACCCGTGTACCTCGTAATATCGCAAGTGTTTCTGACACATATTACATTGTTATTTTGTATATTAAATGTAAATATTTCCTATTTCAATTCACAATTGTATATATAAAAATGGTAGAAGGGAACGTATCATTACATTTCTGTTCTACAAACAAGATTTTCCGATATTTTCATGCCTATCGGCCTTAAACGAAAAACCCTCTGAAGAAACGTTCGACTAAATACAGGTACTTTCCTAAGAACAGTAGCAAATTCATTCCACTAATTCTACCAATTAGTAATGTAATCAAAGTATGAAATCAAACATACAATATGTCATTCAATATATATTGTGAACCACAATTTTGAAAAGTTCAAACAACTGATGGAAGCCTTTTATCTACAGCTTTTATAACATAAATTACACAGTGAAACAACATGTGCGAAACTATCGAAAAACAAAAAGTATGTGTTTACAGGGTATAAATTAGTAAAAACAATTTCGCACCCAGAAGCAAACCAAATCCAGATACATGCTACATGAGAGACAAGGGCCTGAACAGTGAAACAGTGAAACATTACTACATGCCATATATTAAATGACTACGTTTCCATTCCAATCCATTCTATATTTTAGATTTAAAATGTTTCATAAGTTATAAAAGTAAACAGACAGTATCTCTGCAATTGCGTTTTGAATTTAAAATACGAATTATAAATCGAATAAACATGTATTTTACATGATAAGTGATAATTGTTCAAACACTTTAGTCACATATTATTGTTATTGATAATATGTGAGATGCATAGGTGTTACCGCAAAGCTTTGAAGTATGTCTGAGTGTTTAAATTAGTTGATGTTTATCTTTCAAATTTAAATGCCTTCTTTTTCAGAGGAAGTATATCTTGAAGATTGAAAGGTCGCAGAATTTTGTGACATTTGTATGCAACATTAAAAATATTATGTTTTTTTGCACATTTTACAATTGTTACTTTAGTTAATGTTAACTTATAATTGTCAACCCCTAATTCTGATAATGAACTTTATAATGAACTGTAAAATAAATGATTTGACACCTTTTTTAATTATTGTCATGGAGCGAGCCATTTTATGCGTAAATGCATGTAAACTAGTCATATAAGACTACTGACAAAACATTTGATTGCATGTTTATATATTTAAGTTCAAAAAATGATGTTTTATACATTTTTCCTGATCCGTTAGTAACGGTTTTAGTCATAAAACATTAATTTTGGAACGGAAATATGAAAATCTGCAATCAGATCTTTTGTTAGTTTTTCTTTTATCTCATCTTGGTTATCAGATATTTACGCAAAATTTGCTCATTCCAAATAAAAAATAGGAACAAGAAGTTGGATAAACGGTAAATCTGTCAGAGTGCAGCTTTTAGAAATATACAAAAGTTGTAATGCCTGCCTCTCGAGACAAAGTCATTCTACTTCATATAAGTCATATTAGGCTGTTTTTTTTACTCTGTTATCTTATCTCGTGTGCCCTCATGTTATCATATATGCATAACCTGAGTGTAATAAAAATGTCTGTATTGTATGTCGTATTGTATTGTTAATATATAACCCTGGCTGTTAAACGCCCTATAAAAAATATTTAAAATACTAGATATTCGAAAAAAAAACACTAGACTTTGAAATGTGTTCTTAAATTATACGTTTCCACTGTTAGGGTCTCTTGGATTCAATGGTATGTGTTAAATTGACAACACATCTTCTTTCACGAGCGTGTTTTAAATGTGTATATGGTAGGATGCAGTGTTGATATAGTTAAATTATGTTATTCTTCCATTAATCTTTCTATTTTAGTGTGGGAGAATTGTATAACAGGTTATAGTTATTCCGTTATTTTATATACATAATCCGCGTTTGACCATTAACTTGTTGAGTTTGTTGTAATTTAAGTTTTTGTTTGTATGCATCAATATGTGGCTACAGTGTTGCCTCATAGAGTCCATTCATGATTGAGTATCACAATTAATTTTATTTCAAATGTTCACACATACAAATATATATAGTGTATAAATATAAATCAAGCCTTACAATTAACATTGCAAAATAATATCACTTGATAAAGTTAGAGTATTTTATATGCCATCGTGGCATGTTCAAGCAAATTGAGTTTTATTCTCTATTCTTTTAAAACACCAATTTCATTAGAAGTTTCACAATCGTTTAATTCAGATACTTACTGGCGCGGATAATGGTGATCGAGGTGGTGTTGATGATGTTAGTTAGTATGCATGTTTTATGGGTTTTATTGGTTATGTTATTCACGTCTATAAGTATTGGCTTCATTGATTGTCATGTTTATTAAAAAATATATACATCACAACAGTGTAACAAGATGTGTAATGTACAAAATATTTCTTGCACTATTATAAGAAAGAAACGTTCAAAATACATTAAAATATCTCGAATATTACACATCAAAACGATAGACGGCTTTATCTGCTGAATGGTGATTTTGCTTTGTGGAAACCTTTGACATGCATTAAGATGGTGATATTATCTAATGCTTTGTAAGCAAATGCTGAATTGTGAATTATAAATGTGTTGCTCGACAGACATGGTATCGAATATCCTATTGTACGAGCTTTCTTAAAAGGGAGCATTTAGGTTAATTATAAATATGGCGGCCTCTTGTTTATGAGAATTATGAGGCGTAGGTTATGGTAAAGTAATCAATCACACGATTAAATACAACAAACTCAAAACTAAAATACATAATACGATAGAAGGACAGGCCAAGACAAAAGTGCAATCCCTAATGAAGTATTTTCAATTAAGTATAGTGGGGTCATTTTATCAACGAGATTTCTTTAAAATATCATATGATCAAAATTTTTGGTGAGATATTATTTCGCGTTACAAACCCAAAATCCAATATTCTTATCTTAAACATTCCATGTGAGCTTTTGGTTTCGAAAAACTCAGAAATTGTTTTCGAAAAAGCGATCGTACAATACGTTCGTTCATAATATTGATCCATTGACTATTTTAGGATGGTATGGCAGGTAAGAACTATTACATAGAAGGTTATATGATTTTGCTATTTGACTTTGTAATGCCAGTAAACAAGTGCATACCTATATATTAAGGACGTTTAAGCTTTAGTTTATATTTTATTATTAAAACTAGTTTCAGGTGTATGATACTATATTTTTTGTGTGTCAAAATATAATATTACGCACCACTGAGGGTCCCATGACATTATAAGGATTCGCTTGTCAACCTTAACGGTGTATAAAGATAGATTCATAAGAAAATTTTCTGGTAGGTAAAAGGTTATATCAACATGTGTACGCGATTTTGCTGGTTCAATGTTACACGCTTGTGCGAACATGTTCGTTCATTCAACCCTTTAAGACAATAACAAAACTTTATTGCTTGTAATATCAAGTTCGAATAATGTCCACAATTGCATATTAAAAGTATATTCATCTCTAATGAATATTGTCACCTTTGCGTGGGGGCTGCCAAAATAGTTAACATTGTACGTATCCGGTTCTTTGCATCAGCACAAGGCTACGTTATTGATTTCCATTTGTTAATACTCTTCAAAACCAGTTTTGCTCACCATTCAAATGTTCTGATATGCAACTAACAACTATTAAGTGTTTATTTGTAGTCTGTGTTTTCCTATATTCACATGTAATGATATTTTATCTCATATTCCAGAATGTATTCATTGAATATGAACCATATTACAGCAGGAAATGAACAAGGACATTTTATACTGTGTTCTTATTAGCAATTATTCGATTTATATCAGACACTTATGGCAATTTGGAAAACCCATATTTGAAATGATTTACTTTCCATTAATTCAAATTAAGCAAAGAGCCAATAAATACTTTTCCGATATTTAGTCTTAAATTAAAATATAAGATGTGGCCTTGTTAAATCACATCATATAAACTCAACAAGTGTTGCACAATGTTGCAAGACAATAAACTGAGATAACATACATATCAAAATACTTTAAAACGGACCATACAATACAGTAGCTCACTATGGGGGACTGACGTGCGTGTAGGGTTGTAGACAAGTTAACGAGTACACAATCATGACATACAAATCTATTTTGCGATACAAGAAGGCGTAACACGTGCATTTAGACAAAGCGTCTTTGTATTAAAGCATACCGTATTATGTTATTTATCCAATCATAATTATGATAAGCCAGGACTTTACGTTAGGGGGTGGGCCCATTTGGCCGCTACGTGGGGCATGCGCCTCAGTCCCTTAGAACTCCGAAAAATGGCTCTAAAGATTCAGACATATTGACATGAAAACACCTTATTTTGTGCTTGTGGGCAAAACATTTCCCTGGATACTCAAAAGATTATACTGGCAAACGGAGTACCTAAACCGGCAAATAACGATCGTTTTCTTCAATAGTAAAATACTATTGAAATGGTTGCCAAATTAATATGCTCTATATATATAAGCTTATGTAAACATTAATCTACCTTACTATTCTAACATATATTTCTGATATTCCAACTATTCTGTGAAACACTGCTTAATAATACGTGTGTAGAATCGCAGATATAAAGATATGCTTTAAGGTAGCCAATACTGATAGTATTTGCGAAACATTAAATAGCATTAATTTTAGCTTTATACGCTCTGTTGTGGCCCTATAACCTTGATATTCACCACAGTGGCGGTAAGGAGTTGTGAGACCATAGTGTTCGGTTACATAGTATATACCTGTCACATTTAACAATTGCAGAACAGAAGTTGATGAATTGTACCTTTCATTGAAATGCTCAATTGCTTGTGTGTTCAACATGTTCATCGGTTATTACTTTTTACTTCTAAGGCCACTTTATTGTTAATATATCTACTCACTTGGTCGTATTTGAAGCTACCTTTTTATAGTCATATCTCAACCTTTCATAATAAAAATACCAATTAAGTCGCTGTATACGATGCTATTTCTCTTCAACCTTCGGTTCAAACTGTCATTTATCTACTTTTCTCTGCTGTGTAACTTTATCCGTCAAAATATGTTCTCATCCCGTTTTGTTGTTTTTATTGCCATTTTATTCGTTATATCTTTATTTGTATTTTTATTATTCTTATTCTTACTGTCACTCTTTCCTCCTCATTGTCTTTGTGAATTAATCATTCTAATTTATATTGCTGTCTCATTCCGTTTCATCACTTGTTCTTTATGACAGGTATATGTTTTTGTTCATTACTATTATACGGACATTTCATAACTTTCCTAATCCTGCAATCCGCTAACACTCAGGGCTGCAGACCGTGTATTTTCTCTCAGTTGTTTGTGTGCTAACAAAGAACTGTCCTGAAAAAAAATCAAAATGCTTGTCGGATTTCCCAATTATTGTTCGTTCAAATAATAACATTTGACATCCATGAGGCTACATGATATGATTTATGAGTCTGGTTTTTACCTTTTGTATTCTGAGAGTGTCTGTTGTAAATATTTACAAGTATACTTGAGACAATACGATTAGCTGAGGGTGTTAGTAATAGAAGAGAATATCAAATAGGCAGATTTTTGCGTTCACATAATAATGTGCGTTACATTTTGGAATATTCACAAAGGAGTAGAGAAACAAACGTTTAAGACTTTTGACAATGTTTAAAACAGCTGCATTAACGAGCATCTGTTTATTATAAAAATGCCCCCTAAAAGCCAGATTTAACTTAGTGTATGTTAAATGTTTTAAAAGAGGCGTTCAAAAAGCACATTTTTTGGCATATGTATATAATAATGCTTATTAATGTTTTATTAAGCGGGATTTTAACACAACTCTAAAATCATGATACTTGACAGATAATCTGCACTTTATATCCAACATTTAATTTTGATGCACTTACCATTTATAGAATATAAAATTTTCAACCACTATGTGTCAATTTAGATTGAACACCACAAACGACCTCAACTGATGTATGATTTCGACGTTACAAGAAAAACCACTATGGTTTCATTGAAAGTTACAAACTTAAATGTAGAAATAAATGGTATAAATAATTATCTATTCGTTCCTTTTTCCAAAATCTTCACGTTATGCATGCCACTGAAAATACACTGTGTAAGGCATGCAACTGACAATATACTGTGTTCAACGACTTAATGCCTATATTTTCCTTTTCAACTAAAAAAATAACTTGCCTAAACAAGAACACAATTGCCTATGAGTTTCATTGAAGGAGATAATTCCTATATATTAAAGCGATTTTTAGACAGATACATAATGTTTAAAATAGAAAAAAAGGAATTGTTATAAGACAATGCCAGATTGGATTTCATAAGATTGTCATGAACGTTATCAGTTACTTACTTTCAACCAATTTATCAATCATATATCCATTAAGAATTGCCATCATGTGTCAATGTCCTTCCGACATTTCATTATATTAGACCATATTGTTTTTAAAATTATACGCAACGAGCTCAAAGCGCGAGTTATGATTACCATCAAGCTTACATGATAATTAGTAGTGTGCGTATATTGACATATTGTTGTTTTTTATATGTTCGCTAGTTATTGCACAATGGCTTCTGATAATTATGAGAAATAATACAAACCTAACACAAACCAAGATATGTTTCTATATGTTAAATGTGTTCTTTATACTTACATGTATGTATTTCATATCAGGTTGTCATCTGTCTCCACCTAGATAATATCCGGACTTATACCGCTATGGTTTGTCTTGAATCATAACACACTAACACAGTAAACATATTTAGGTTTAAAATCAAGAGGTTTTTTACCCTGGCGAGGTAAAAGAAGAAGCGTATGTTCTCAATAACAAGCTCATCAATCAACAACTTGGCGTTGTTCTAGTTCTGATTTGTTTCTTAATACAATGACCTTATTGAGAAAACTATTTATTTTCTTTTTTAGAGATATTAAAACAAGATACTATATCAGAATTGAAATGAAGATAATTTCGTTGAATTATAACTAAAAGTATCATTACATACATGAATTGAATAATTTATGTATTTATATTCATTGCATGCAATGATATATCGTTGATATACAAGTGAAATACCCAACTAAAGGCGTAGGAAGCTATAAAAACATGGACATATGAAATTTACGAATGTATACATTATACACATCAATATATACCAGCATAAAACACATGATTAATACCAACATATGAAGAGCTACCGACTTAGAATTAAATAACAACACAACAAAGACCACCCGGGCTTAAAGACGACTTATATGTTTATCACATGACATGTAATCATTCCATGATAATATATAATACAACCAGGTTTCCCCTGCATGATATATGTAAAACAGAAATGATAAATTTATCAATTTCTGATGTTATTGGAAATACCAATTATTTCGTTACAATGCTCCTCCATTAAACGAAAAATATATTATCAGAGTATTCAAATGTTATATTTATTGAAATTACATTTTAACATTCGGATGAAAGCATGTTTTCAATTACGTCGTTCTCGGATATTTATATTTAATTAAATATTATCATCGCAAATAAACTCTTTGGTACACTCATGTACACGGTACATAATATACCACATCAAGATATTGTAACATGTTATCCGTTTAATTTAAAAGTGAACTATTAAATGCAACGAAGCATATCTAGTGATTATAAAACACTAAGTTGCTAATATACTCTGTTAGACATATACTGATAACATAAACCTAAACATTTTAGACATTAAGCGTATTCCTGCTTAGTATCATGGGTAATTGTACAGTGACAAAGGTAAATATTTTTACTTTTATAGTAATAATAACAATTGTAATTCTAAACAAATGCTAAACAGAAATTAATGGTTTCGTGTTATGCATATTGACGCCAAAAGGAGTATTAACACAATGACTGCCATTTTAATAATGAGTACATTGATGGTTTACAAATCATGCGACTAAAAGAAACTGAATCACGTTTCAACAAAATCATGATGTTATCGATATTTGTGTTTTTGTCTATTTATCTCAACCACTATCAAATATGATAACAAAGTAATCCCATATTTAATTATCACAATCAATAGCGTCAACACTACCGCCAAAAAGGCATTGATCGTTTGAATGAACAAAAATAATTAAACTAACATCCTACAATTAATATAAATCAAAGTATACCTGCTGTTCTAAAAGCACTTTAAGTATCCCAAATTTTCATAATCGAATTTCGTTTTAAATCAAATATATGTTCGAACGAAGTACCATGAAAGTGGATTGCGACTATTTTACCACTGGGATTTAAAAAAAAAGTTTGTCTTAATCCATGAATTATCTTCAAACTTATATCCGTCTTTTATCATATTAAGACTCCGATTTACAATAATACAATTAATGATACCTTATCAAAATGGAGATACCATCGCAGTTTGTCGTATTATTTTCAGAACAATCGACAATCGTGTGTGTAAAGGTTTGTCAAGTAACAGTCAACTAAAGTCAATGAACGGTTGAATTTGTTCTTTGTTCTACTTTTAAAATCATCTTGAAAACTTGAGTGTTTTTTACATTAACACAGAGGCTTTTAAAGCAGTAAAGATGTTTTGACTGAATTGCTAACACATTCGAAGGCTTGGTATTTGCTTTTTTTGTTTCAGTCAGGCGTCTGTAATAATTGATAACCGATGCACACCACATATCTTGTCAAGGTAAATATCCTAGAAGACAGTAAAAATAGCTTTCATGTAAAAATGCTTCCTAGAGTTTACAAAGTAAACATGCATTTCATTGTTACTAATATAGTAATAAAGTCTAGTTAGAAATGGATTTATTCGTTCATTTCGTAGTGATGAAATATTAACAACGATGCGATATATTTGCATTTAAACTGTTGCAGCAAAAACATGTTTATGCACGGATTTTCTCTACTTTATTATTATTTACTTTCAAATTTACATAATTCACACAATTTCACAATTTACATATTCAACTCCATGTTCATTTAGAAAAGGCTTATCTAGGCAACAAGATTTTAAAAGGTTTAAGACAAACATTTGTTTAGGTTATTTTTCAAATTTTTATTTGGAAATTCCCCTAAAATAAGACCATAAAATGATGTTTAATGCATTTGCTATAGCACAATTTTTGCAGTTTTAAAACATGTTAATGAGAAACTATTTTGAAAGTTGACTGCTTTGAAATGTTTTGTTAATTCAAGTTGTAGGACGTTTAATCTTGTAAAATAGTTAATACTATTAAATGTTTTACTTAGCTCATAGGAGTCTAATATATACCAAAATTATACTTGTTTAATTTATACAAAATTTATACAAAGTTTAGTTTTTACCAAGTTTATACTTGGTTAATTAATAACAATGTTATACGGGTTAAATTCATACCAAGTTTATTCAAAGTTTAATGTATGCCGAGTTTATACTACTTAATGCGTACCACGTTTATACTAGTTGGAGTTTAAAAATTGAGGATAACGTATATAATCCAGTGAAACTGTCTTGCACAACAATTCTTGTAATGGTGAACCAATTGAAGAGTTTTGTTACATAACTGAAATGAAAATCAACATTGACAAATCCACAAGTATTGTATTCATGCGTGGTGGACAACTTAGAGAAATGGTACTATAAAGGAAACCAAATTGACGTTGTTTCATATTATAATTATCTTGGAGCTTTTTTACCCCTACATTATCATTGACTAAAAAGCGAAAAGCTCTTAGACTGCAGGCCACAAAGACAGTTTCAAATATTTATGCGTTTCAAAAACGTTTCGGATACTTCCAATTAAACGACGCATTCAAACTGTTTGATTCGATATTTGCACCAAGTCTGCGTTATTCATCTTGATTATGAGGATAATGTCATATTGGAAATATATTCATACAAGCTTTTGTAAATATATAGCGTGTCTAAATCGAAATATTTGTAATTGTCTTGCATTAAGCGAGTTTGGAAGACTTTCTGTAAAAATGATATATATGTCGCGTTGTGTATTGGACAACATTGATAAACATGCCTAACAACAGAGCAGTTAGACGAGCATGGTTTCGCTTTGCATGGATAGCTGGCGGAGTTGGAAATAGCACAAACTTTATTGCACTATTTAAAAGCAAACTAAAAGACTGTGCATTGCAGAAGATGCAGGAATTTGTTGGATCTTCACCGAAAGCACTGCACTACAGACATTAAACAAGTCTTTTAAACTCAGAAATGTATATTTCCTTGGATCTACCATTTATGTTGAAAAATACATTTTCTAATTTCCGCTGCTCTTGTCGTGTATTACAAATTAAAAAAGGCCGAAGTCTTAATCAAACGTCAGCGCACACAGGGCGGGACACAAATTCAACGACGTCATTTCAAACGTGGCGTTACATGCACATGCAATTTTTATTTCAATTTATAGCATTACATAAAAAAGCAAAATAGTTTGTTTCAGTGTAAGATAGTTCACCTTGTGAACACCAAAAGTGAATATGCTTTGCCACTCGTGAAATGTGAATTTCGGTGTTCACTCGGTGAAATATATAACGATCTTACACTGAAACAAAAACAATCCACTATGAACTTGATGATGTAAACCTGTAATAAATGCACTAATGAAAATACATATAAAACATCGTATTCATATCTAAATGGAACGTACCTTCATCAAATATATCCAACACAATCAACTGTTGTCTTTGTTATGAACATAACACACACGTTCTAAAATCGTTGATCTGCTTTCAACGCAAAGTGTTCCTGGCAAGGTGACTGCTCGAATAAAACTGAGCAAAGCTGCAGCTCAACTCGTATCACATGAACAGAGGCTTAGGAAACCCGGTGCGTTTGTATCTATGAATGATAGCAAACAAAGGTAGTTTATACCGGTAATTGAATAGCATTTAATTTATAAGATTTTTGTTTTGTTTCTTTTATTGGCTCTTACTTTTGTCGCTGTTTTTTGGCATGATACATTGGAGATGGTTGGTCGAGAATTTGGTATCTCATAAAACTTATATCTGATTGTTAACTGATAGTATAACCGTTATTTGCATCATTTCAAACCATGATCAGCTTGATAATTTCTTAGTGTGTATCCTTTCCTTGATTCAACAACATTATATAAAAGACTTTTCGTCAAAGAGTAATTTTATTGTATTTAAATTTCCCTACCTATATCATTAATTTTATATAAAAGAACATCACCCAAAGGACAAGACAAATCCTATATTTCATTTACTGTTCAACATTTTGGTAACAAAGCGATATCAGAGTATCAAGAACTATATACGCTTTTATAAATTATACATTACTGTTCGCATCAGCAACTAATATAATCAAACTGTACTGCAATATCAGTATAGTAGCTTAACATACTGCTTTGACTGCGTAAAAAATTAAACATCGGCGCTTTAAATCAAAATCAAAAGTTAAATGTTTATTAAGAAATAGCTTTAACCTGTTAGGAACATTATCATGCCAATATATAAATAGTTTACCGTCTCGTTTTAAAGGAAAGTAAGGTTTGAAATTCCCATCCATCTATCTTTTTAGCCGAACCAAGGCGGTACATAACAAGTATTGATAAACATACCTAGTTTTTTATATATAGTATGTATGCACTTTGCTGTTTGTGGAGTTTTGTGCCGTTCTTCTATGTTTCTTGTTATTGTGATTTTATGTTCTATGTCTTTGGCATTTAGCCAGTGCCATTAAACCGGGTTTATGTTTAAACATTTTGCTACTGCAAGTATTTACATGTAAAAATAATTTATATTACCTTTCAATGAAAACGCAAACAATATAAACTTCTGTAAAATGTAAGCTTTTTAGAACAAAGCAGAAAAAAATCTTTCTTGAATCCGTCAAAGGATTTTGAGCCCTGTGCGTAAAACCATGCATTTCAAGTGGAGGTTTTCATTGGGAGTGTGCTACCTAAATAAAAACACAACATAAATACACTTGGAGGTCTACGGGATAAAACTTCGTGGTTGATATTAAATATGCAACTTAAGTCGTTCTTATTGACCTACATCATTGACTCAATGCACTGTTTAGGTCCGTTATTTATATCGAGCAATCCGATTTGCTGCATCGTTCTTATATCCAAAATAGACCATTATTGAATACCACTCTGTTCATTTCGGGTTTTTTTATTTTTTTTAACTTCAATGGCTAACCCCAAGACCAAGACGAATTTACATTTCATATATTCAAATAATACCCTTATTTGTCATTTGTCATTTCCTTTCTTTGGCATCGACGTTGATAGAAAAATTGAACTCACATACTACGCTGACGGAGTATTTATTTATTATTTAGATGCGTGAAGGTGCATTCATTTTCGCTCCTTAAAATTCAAACTTAAAGCTTCACTTTCTAGTTTATCCAGTGAATTTGTTAATATAAACGTATAAGTTGATAACTAACATCAGTTTAAATGAAATATCGTTGTAAAATTAAAATTCAACAAACCAACACTGCATAATGACAAAAAAAATAACTCTTTTTACTAATAAAAGTTCACTTGTTTGAATTTCCTTCTTCGTTTTTATGGTCTTTATTGGCAGCATGAATTCTGAAAACTATAATTTTGAATAAGTTTATCAATTTCATTTGACTGATATTGCCCTTAAATCGTGTTTTGTCTCCTTAACTTGTGTCAAAAGATATTTATCTATTTCAAATATATAAGGAAAGTCTGACTATTTTTTTTTCATTTTCTTTCAAAAGTTTTATGAGTATAACTACACGGCATTTGATAGTTCTAATACTAGCTCGATTTGTAAGCATTTCTCTTTAAAAACATATTCTCTTATTAATAAAATGTTTAATTGTTAGGAATTGACATTGATATTTGTCAATTCTGTTATTTGTCTTCCGGCAATGCCATTGTAACTAAAATACTTCCTTTGTAAATGTAGCATGTATTGATAAAATAATTCCTTGTACGTTAGTCACAATTTAAGGCATGTTTTAAAAAGTTATAATTGTACAAAAACACACTTATTTTTCAGACAATGATGTGTTATTCTACTCGGCCGAAAAGTTAAAGACAAAACTGGCTCTACTTGATTCTGAAACTCTAATGGAGTACTCTCAACAAATGAATTTCATTTTGATTGCAATTTTGCCGGCAAACCTTGCAAAGAGTAAGTTGGTAGTTTATATCAAAGGACAGTTGCGGTAATTAAGTAAGAGATAAAATTAAGAACAATTAAAATATGATCATATGTCAGATTATTCCCCTCTCACACTGTATACGACCAAAAGTATAAACGTTGTGATCAGTTTACTTCATGTATACACTGGGCAAAAATATCGAAAGAGAAATTTTAGATAAGGCTTGTCAAAGATGCAATAGTTATTTGAAAAATTATCATCAAATCACTGATGGATGGTTGATGGTTGAAAACTGGAGAACTTTGACACAAAACAAGGATTCCACGAATAAAATAAATGTTTTATTTGCGCATGAGATAAGCGATAAATGCTCAACTACTTCCAATTATTTACCAGTCATTATTAATCAAAATGCCACATTAGAAGTATTCTCTTAACGAATATTTTTTTGTTGGTGAATATCGTTTTAGGAAAAATGTGATCGTTGTAAACTGGTCATTACATGCTTCCGCAATATTTCGATTTCTTAGAATATTGAGCTGGTTTGGTCCTATGATTTACATGAATCAGTTAACATGTAAAATCATGTTGTTCGTTTATGTACAAGTCATATCAATTTTGTTTCGACTATTAAACGTTCTCTGCGACATACGTTTCGAAGTACATTACTTTGTGTGTATTAATATTTTAAAGCATATGTTGGTATTAGAGTATAATGGGATTTAAATACAGTTTTGTATATCTACTAGTTGTTCACATGATATATAAGGGAATGTATATAATAATAAGAAATAGAACATAAGAATTATCATGCACAGTTTCTTTGTGTGTGGTATATGTTATCCTCGACGGGTTGAACTCTTATTTCATGACTTACACTGGATATATTTTAACAGGAATGCCTGGATTATTAAACGCTCGTATGAGTACGGCCTTTGTTACGAGTTCGACCCCGAATACCAGACGTGTACGGACCCGAGAATACAGTCCGGCTGTGGAAATGTAGCCTCAGCAGGCCAGCAATATGGTAAGCAAAATAATTTTGTTGCAGTTTCAGTATTATTTCGGTAATGGATTATTATAATTATTATGCAACTAACATTTGGATGAATCTTCATTATATGAATTTTTATTTAACAAAAGCCAAAAACTAATGTTTTTATTCATTTTCGATTGATTCCAGAATCTGCAAAAAGTGTGTTTAGTGATTTCACGTTTATACCCTTTCTTATAATGCTTTTTTATAAAATAAACCCTGACTCGACATGAATAAAGATAATATAATAAACATCAATGCCAAGCCATGCCCATCCCGTTTTGATGCAAAAGGTTAAGGGCACTGAAATGGAAACATCATATGTAAAACAACAGCAATAGTGCTTGGTTATATTTGATAAATTATCAGATGTAGTATTCCAAAGGAATGCTTTATTTAATATTATTCAGTTTTTGAATATTTTTCAGGGTTCGAAATTCTGCTGAATGTTGATCAAGAACAATCCATTCCGTTTGTGACGTCATCGACTGGTGTGTTAGTCATACCGTCACATAAATACCATGATCATGTCGAAACAAATCAAGGGATATTTGTGCCTACTGGATTCGAGGCAAACGTTGCGTTAAGAAAGCTATTATTAGTTTAAATGTCATAAGCTGAGAATGTGCTGGATATACAATTCTCACCAACTAGCCTTTGTATTTCGAAAACAATCCCGCACGGGTGTTAACCATATATTTTCGAATAAAATTATTAAGTTTAACCTTAAATGTTCCTTTACAACCATGACTAGTCCGACTATTGATGGGTTACGTGTTGATATGTTTTTTAAAGAAATAATAAGTGTTCCTGTTCTTAACTTGTGTTTTGGCAATATAGATCAATCAATTGTTGTATAACAAAGTTATGTTGTTTTTTTGTTAATGGAATTTCGATGTTTCGGTGTACCCGTTGAGTCCCTATTATATGTGTTGATGACTAACAGACCTTTCTCGATTGTAAAATTTGTGTTTACTTTAATTCGCTCCACAATCAGATAATCCGCTATGTTGTGGTATTTAAATTTATTCGAAGTGAGAAGATTCAATTTCATAATACGATCGATAACCAGTCGGATACTGTTGGTAATATAGAAATATATAATAATGTATTGAATGTAATGGCCTTTGGAATTTCTTGTTAAACATGCACGCTTTCTACCCAATAATTAGTCCAACAATATACAATATAATGGTTTTAGTTTTTTTTCGATAAGGATAACTAAATAATAATTCTTATGAAGGATACCGGGTTTAGTTTAAGAAACTCTACTTTATGAGACGATAGTTGATCTAAATCTCTAAGGAACCAGCAGTCATTTGATATGTGTGCGGTTTAAGCAATTTAATACAAATATATGGTTACAATCTTGTTATCAGTAATAATTATGTTCGGTCCGTGGAAGCATTTTTAAATACGTTTTTAAATATTCACGGTGTTGTTTGTGTTTTGTGCTGTTGTTTCATGTTTCTTGTGTGTAATTTCTTTTTGTGTATTGTGTATTTGACGTTTACCTTTTGCAATTAAACAAGGTTTATGTCTGAGCTTATTTTTGTAGTTTATCATATTGATAAATTCATTGTGCTAAAGTGTTATATCAATACATTACGCTATCTTACTTACATTTAATGCGTTAACTATACCAACCTATACACGCATTTGATTGTGTAGACGTCCACCCACCGGGTACCTGGAAAAAAGGTTGAACGACTAAGATGCAACGCTTCTGCAGAAGTATCATATGAGGTAAATGTAGCAAAGTAAAAGCATTATTGCATAAGCTGGCTATGGCATTGTAATAGTGATATTTACTGATCATGAGATGTATAGTGTGTTTCATGCACCATGGAAAGTATGACGTTTTAGACAAGTTTCAATGAATACCAGTTTATGTCTTCCATGGAAGCCATGTGTATCATAAACGAAGTCGCACAGATGTATTCGCTTCATTTATATAAAACTAAACGTGACGTCAATATGTCAATATGTTGAACACTTAAACTTAAATCCTTTATAATATGTCAAGTTCACACTCGGATGAAAACAAAGTTCACATATCGACTTAAGAGCAATAGTTTACGCCTTAGCAATAACGTTTTATAGTCAAGTAATTAATCACACTTTGGATCTATACATTGGAATTCAATCAAAGTTCACAAACTTGAAAAGAAAGAATGGCAGTGTCCCGTTCAAAGCTATGTCTGAAAGATCACATTATGTGGTCATGTTGCAAAGACCGATTTGACCTTCTACTCAATCATAGTTGATAAAGCATAATGGTAAATATATGACTTTTGTCAAACTTTAATTTCAAAATACCATCATATTATATGATAATTGCCATCCTGCAGACAAAGCCCTATCTGGCGCATTTGTCACCATCTAGTATAGCCGGTTTTGCTTTAATGACCGCTTTGCTGTGAATGTTCACCGTTATACTGCTATCTAATGTTTAACCTTGATAATTAAGTTGATGATATGGACATTGCTATATACTGTGCATTGAACTAATGGAAGTAACGAACAATTAGTGATAAATACATTGTGGCATGAGTGTTTGCGGCGTTATCAAGTGTTGCAATATCTGGAATGATGTGGCTTTATGGTTTCATTTTTAGTACCTTAAACCGTTCAAGTTGAACATGAATCCATTCAGTGATAATTCATTAATTTATTACAGGAATGTCTGACAGATTTCCAAGAGATTCACGTTCTAGAAGTATGTGGCTGTTTGCATCATTTTTATGAAACCGGTATGCTCAATGCTTCTATCCCACCAGAGAAGTTGATGGATCCATACACTGGAGATATACCTTGCTATACGGATGCACATCATAATTGTGTTCGCGAAACGCTTGCTCAATTCGTTTTAAAAACGCCAGCAAGTTTTGACAATTGCCTGCCAAGCTGCGAGTAAGATTTTTGTTTTCTTACTATATTTAAGTAGTTTTATAAACACCCTACAACATAAGAAAATATAGTTTTAATGCAGCTAATAATGCTATGTCTTTCTACATTTAAAGTCAAACAGTTTTTAAAATATTAGGTTGTTTACACGAAAAAACACACAATTATAAACCGCATTTTGATGGCCTGCAAAACAATTGACAGTACACTAATCAAAGTTAACACAAAACAGTGTATCTTAGTTGTGATGAAAGTAAACTCAAGTGAAACGAGTTTGCTTGAAAGTGATTGCCACAACATGCCAGATGAGCGACGTACAATTAGGTGCCTGTTTATATGTGTCGTATTATAAACGTATGCCATTTCCGCTAAAATGGAAGATTCATTTATAGTTGTCCAATAATTGTTCACTAAATTTTATTTAAATGTACTCAATCAGGCGATATAGCACCGAAGGTCCAATATACTTAATATTTGTGTTTACGTTTGTGCGTAGTTGTGTGCTATCTGCAAAACATATATGTCTATATGGAATCTGACTACGCAAGCGTTACAACTGTAAAATCTTACTGACATTCTTAAACGCATGACATTAACGATATTAGCGCTAAGATAAAATCACAACGGTCACATTGTAATGAAAAACAACATTTTATCTACTAGAGTGGCTTGTGTTAAAGATAAAAAAATACATAACATTGATAAAAATAATAATTTTGGCAAAATTACAACACACTACGTATATATCTATGAAACAACGTGTCCTTGCATACGCGACAGTACTGATGTACGCCACTAATAATCATGGTAAGTGTTACAAACATGCAACCATAACCTTACTTACAGCTGATATTTAATACTTGCTTAATTATATAGAGACTTCACTAAACCTTGAAATTTGAAATATAACATCGACATAATATAACATAACATAACATAATTTTATTAAGAATTAGGCATATACAGCTTATCATCATTTACATGTTAATAGATCACAAATGTACACATACACAAAGAATGGCATACAATACCATTACCAAAACATGCATTTCATCTCATATAATTACACGAGAGAAGGAAATGATACAATATTCTATTGCACAATATTAATAATAGTATCTCTTAATTTAGAGGCTTTAATAATATATACAGCTATCTTATGAAGGAGCTGTTTACTCTTTACATTTAGTAGTTTAACAAATTTGAACATGCTAGGCCTGTTTGTATAATACGGAGGGATATAGTCTCTCCTTAAGTCACTATATACATCACATACAATCATAAAATGATATTCATCATCAATATCGTTCCTGTTACATAGTTCAAATTTTCTATTTTGCCTTGGTATTCGTGTGTATCTGCCCCTTTCAATATTAAGCTTATGTGAGCTCAATCTCATTTTTGAAATAGCTTGACTGTCTGTGCTTAAAGTTGTCTAACACTGCTAAATAATCACTTATTTCAAAGACAGTCTTTATTTCACGATATAACGATAATCCGCTTGACGTGTTCACTGTTTCCCTCCATTGGATAGTATAAATGTCTTTAAGCCTTAATCTAAATTGAGCAATAAAGCATTTAACATTTATTACCGAGTCCTTAAATAACCACACATCATTAAAAAACCAGTTTGCCGAAGCATTTCTTTAATATTTGAAAGCCAATTACTTTCGTTATTATCACATTTTCGTAACATATTAACATATATAGCATACAAAATACAATTGTTATCATAGCAACTTATAAGCTTAAACCAATATTTAATAATGCGTATCTTTCTGCTGATTATCAATGGTAACCTTCCAGTTTCACCATACAGTCCATTATTACTGGTTGCCATTTTAACACCTAACTTTTGCTTTAAAAACTTTCTATGCAGTCTCTCAATATTGTCAGCACTAGAGAATCCCCACAGTTCACAGCAATAGTTAAGTACTGAAGTTACATAAGTATCAAACAATTCAAAAGTCATTTTTAACGGTATACACATATCTTTTATAATATTTTAATGAACATACAGATTTAAGTCCTTTACTGGCCAAGTTTTCAATACCCTTGCTATATGTGCCCTTTGAGGTCGTTACAAAACCTAGACAATTAAAGTTTTCTACCACTTCGATTTGGCTCCCTTTATACGTGAATATTTCACGACCAGTCAGTTGCCCACCTTTCCTAAATATCATAATTTTAGTTTTTCCTATATTCACTGTCAATTTCCACTTCATACAATAACTGTCGAGCTGATTGAGGTGTAATTGTAATCCTTGAGCGCTGTCACTAAGCAATGCACAATCGTATGCAAACATGATCAGGAATATAGATAATTGGTCAAGTGTTAACCCGTTATTTATGTTTTCTTGCATGTGGTGTTCCAGATCATTGACGAAGAGGGAAAATAATATCGGAGATGTAATCTCCCCTTGGAATAGGCCCACATCACTATTAAAGTAGTCCGACAGCGTATTCATATGCTTTACGAACGATTTCACATTAGAGTACATTGCCCGAACAATTTTAATTTACCATCAATGCCTTCTTTAATTAAATTAAACCACAATGCCTGGCGATTAATTAAATCATAACACTTCGAGTAGTCACTAAATGCAGCATACACTCTTTTGTTCTCATTCAAATACATCTTTACAATACCATGTAAAATGAAAATAGCGTCCGTCGTACTATGGCCTGCTTTGAACCCAAATTGCGCATCCGTCAATTGATCATACTTAAGCGACCATTTCTTCAAACGTTCATTTACAATGCTCGTGAACAGTTTTCCCAGGCAGCTTATCAGCGTTATACCCCTGTAATTGTTCACATTTGAGGCTGGTTGCTTCTTTAAGATTGGAACTATAATTCCGGACGACCATTTTGTGGGGAACACACCATCGTTAAGGATTCTGTTAAATAGAATATTTAAAGGTCTCAATAAAATGTCCGCACATTCAATGATATATTCATTTAAAATATTATCAATACCATAAGCTTTGTTCCTTTTTAGTCGTTTTACTGCAGCTAAAATCTCCTCATCTGATATTAACACATCTAGCTCCTCATACATGGTCTGTCTATTGTTTGTATTTTCATCAAAATCATTTATAAACTCGTCTACCTCATCATCATGTTCATTTTCGGGGACTTTTGCCAGTGCCTCGAAGTGTTTTACAAAATCCTGTAAGTTAATACTTTCATCAACGGGTTGTTTCCTTTTCTTAAACTTCTTCCAAAACTTTCCAGGTTCAGTTCGTCGTAAATCATTCATTTGTCGACATTGTTCTAACTTGTATTTATTCTTTACCTTTCTCACACAGTATTTATAATCCTTTTTGCAATTCTTCATAATTTCAAAGTTTTCAACAGTTCTTTTACAACTATACCTCTCTATTGCATCTTTATATGCTACTAACTTATTTCTACACTCGAAATTAAACCAAGCTTTATGTTCAGAATAGTTGCTATCAACAAATCCGCTGGATTTAGGGTTAACCTTGCGTTTGTAATATTTATCAGCTTTATCAATAATATAGTCAGTCAACGTCGAAGTAGCATCATCAACATTGTCACATATATCCATATTTCTCGATAGTGTTTCAATGCCTTGGTATATATCGGACCTAAAACGGTCTTTGCTATCCGCTGACCATTTGTACTGCACTTTTTCAGACTGCGTCTTATTACAAGGTGTCCCATATTCATCTTTTAACTTAAACATTACTGGGGCATGGTTCGAGAATTCATTGTAATTATTTACTGTAAAATCTGTAAAATACGCAAAGTTGCTGTATTTTGTGATTACATAGTCAATTAAGCTTTCCCCATTATGCGTGAAGCAAGTAAACTGACCTTGATCTGAGGCCATGCCAGATCTACCGTTCATTATACACCGATTTACAAATATCAATAACTAGATCCCCAAATCGATTGCTGGTATGGTCCGCCGATTGTCTCTTATCTAAAATTCGCTCGTTCTCTATAAAGTCAATTTTTTGCCCTGTTCTTCCATTTAAGTCTCCTACCCAAATAGTTCTGCCCCTCTCAGAATAATATACTAACTCTTCCTCAATTTTCTCAAATATATCAACGTTATACATAGCATGAATAGGAGAACTCTCCGGGGGGTATGCACGATACTGCAATATACCAGTCTTCATCCAAATTAAAAAAGTGTTTATCTAACTTAATCCATATCAGACAGTCGATATCATTTTGTATAAGCTTAACACCTCTACGTAAATTATCCTTAATATAAATAATTACTCCCCCACTTGATCATTTCGCTCGCCTGTGCTGATATCACCTAAATGAATGAATCGGATTACTATAACCACTCAATTCAATATTTCTTTTACTAGATGTCCACGTTTCATATAAGCATATAATTTCATGTTCTGTAATGAAGCTTGTAAAATCCTTGTTACTTCTCTTAGCCTTCGTTAGCCCTTCGACATTCCATGATAGAAACCGAATTCCCTTCTCACTCCTGTACTAAGACTCTGTATTTCCGGCCACTCGTGGCGCTCCCACCGATGCAATGTATTCCTGTCCCTCGATCAAAAGTTTGTCGTACCGGAAGTAGACCCGTTTCCGCTGCTGGCGAGCCTCCTTGTAAGCTCCCATTAGACCCTTACATTTATCTAGAACCTCCTTCGGTAAGTGGGGGCTTACACCGATCGGGGATCCCCGCAGGTTAGGGCATGCGCGTCGCTCTTTCTAAAGCATATACAGCACAACGCATTTTAAAGGAACCTAATACGTTGATGCCAAATCATAGTAATATAAAACACTTGCAAAAACCAGCCAATATCATCTATTAAACCATACAATATACATGACTGAAAAAACGTAAAAGCCCACTACTAATCTTGATAAGTCATTTTTAAGAGATAGGAAATTCAAGGGAGAAAATTAGTTAATTAGAAAAACATTCATCAATTTAAATGGCCGAATACTTTGAAGGTGAAATACTCACCTGATATAAACAATATCCATATAGCTACATATGTCTGCATGAAATAAATTTCCAACAGAAATCATCTTTACAATGCGAGATAACATATGTACAAATGAGCTTAACATTTAGCGACTATGCGTAATGAAGTCTTTTTACAACCTCGCAAGCTGTATTTACTTGATGATAAATTTCAAGTATGCAAGAAGGCAAGCACGCGTTTCTTGTCCGGATCGGTAAATCCAGTCCCATGAGACACTGCGTAGCAAGTAAACATTCAATAATATTAACCGGGATTCGCACGTTTTCCAATTTGTATCAAGACTGCAAACACATTATATGTATAATTAATATGTTTTCAAATCATCAGTTGCATTGATAATATATTAAAACATTCATACAAAATCATTCTGAAAGGAAAACAACTACTAAAACCTGAACATAATTGAAACCGTTTTTTTTGCATTGATTTTTTTTACCGTCCTGATAGACAGGATAGGCCAATCAATCGCCCAAAACTGCTCAGATACGAATGCGTAAAGTAATGTTTTCAATAATTGGATTATTAATAATATTATTATTAAGTATGATCGCATATTTGCAGGTAAAAACAACAAAACATCGCCTTCGCCTCCATTGCAAATATATTGTTATATAGTCAAATAAAATCTTTCACTGATATGAACAAATATCCCCTGTTTCATTTCGACCTTAGCAAAAAATGCAATCCCCGAATTTCATGTCTTACCTTTAACGTGACGCCTGATATATTGTTATAGGAATATTTATGATTTCATACGAATATATTGTGTACGATATCATAATATGATACTGTTGAAATTGTGCTATTTTGTTTTTAAACTGAATTGTTTTCTGTTTCAGGGAAGACTATATCGACAAGAGACTAGTGTTGTTAAATTGGCCGAATGAGTTTTTTACTCCAATACTTCGACGAATAGTAAAATCAAAGTTACCAAAGTATGACTTGGAGTCATTGAACAGAGATAAAATCAAGTCAGAACCTTGTATTAAAATGTGATGGAATGTTTTCGAATTCAAGGAGGGATTCCAGCACGAATGTTTGTACGAATTAGGTAGTTATTTATTTCAACACAACTATTTCTGAAATTGAAAGTAGAATTATATGTCTTAAGCTTAACCTTGGTTTGTTGGCATCGTCTTCTTAATAGCGAACCTATACTAACATCCCATAGAGCTTCCACGATGACCATAGACAATAACATAATAGCTTTAGAATGTTAGTAATATCACCATATAGTATAACATAATAGTTTTATAACCTCAATACAGTGACCCTTGACTGTAACATAATAGCCTAAAGCGTCCATACAGCGACCCTATACTGTAACACTATAGCTTTTAAGCCACCTACAGTGTTGACCTTTAATACGCAGCATAGAAAGAAGGTGTCAAAGCTTCCCATCTGCAACTTGAATGGTTTGGGTATTAACTGAAAGGGTGTTTAATATAATCAAAGCAATGTTCCCAAACTGCAAATTTGAAAGCTTTGGTATTGACAGAACGATTTATTGCTTTAATAAAAGTAAACGGATTGGACAAAAGATTGCCAGCACCATAACCCAACAGAAAGCATGCGGGTTTTCAAGCATTCGCCTATAACTTGTATTTAGAAATCATTTATCATGTTTGTTTCAAACGTAGTGAATTTGGAATTAAGAAACCTGGCTATGTATACCCTTTGTCTTGGCTGCGTTAATTTTGTCATTATCGCAAAAGTTACGTTTTATATTTGTTTTTATTATTAACAGAGACAACATGCTTCTTTTGCGTGTGTATTTAGACACACTCTCATATGAACACGTCAAGGAGGAGTACTCTTATGGGGTATGTAGAATAACAATGTACAATAATGAAGTTACTGAAAAAAATTGAATCAAATATGTTTTATATATGTTAAACTCATCCAAAGGGTGAAATTATTTTTTTATGAGATAACCATTGCATAAAGAAAAGAAAAGATTAGCAGAACCAGTTAGCAACAAATCGTCTCAATTACGCGTTGATACATTTACTTATATTTTTTTAAGAGCAGATTTGACAGATCGTTGTTTTTGTCTTAGAATTGAATATCCTTGACATGTTCAATATGTATATTTTATATAGATTGTGAATTTCGTCAGCGATATCGGAGGACAACTTGGACTATGGGCAGGCTTTTCGATTTTGTCCGTGCTAGAAGTGATGGAACTGATGCTGCTTGTGTTTGCAATGAGGAAAAGGCAAAACGAAACAAGGCAGCGGGAGGCCACATCTGTTACCCAAGTTCAACCTATTGAAAATGATACGGATGCTTCAGTGAAAGACAAACCATATTTTTAAACTAATTTTTTGCGCGTGTGATCTTAACACTTTGTTCAATTTGATATCGAGACGAGTGTGAGTCTTAGCTCTCAATAACTGATTCCGACATGTTTATTATAATCATTATAATTATTGCTTTGTTTTCCTTTCATTTAGTACAAACGACGAATTTGACTCACAACATAAGCAATTAAGATATTTACTATACACTATAGAAATTTAAATATTTTGGTATGTTCGGCCTTCAGACATTTCCTTTCATCGAACGTGCCTGTCAAACAGCATCAAAAGTGACTTAGACATAGAAATATGTCATATTTAAAGGGACTAAACACTATCTGGTTCCGAAATCGGTGAAAAAAATATTTTCTAAAAATATTGCTTAAAGTTGTCAATACAAGTAAGTATGAGTCTGAGAGTGCATCACTTTTCTTGATTATAAGAATGTTTAGTTGCTGTCACAGCTGGGTCAATAATATCGCATAATGGTTTACCCATTTATAGTGCCTTTATTATGCACGTGAAAGTCGCACGATAAGTACATATACAAATCCCGATGTTATATCTAAAGTAATTGGACTGACGTGGTAGATATACCAAGTAATTTTTTGAATTGAAAAAAATGGACTTCGAAAGATGCATGTGTCGTAAGCAGTGTGATTTATCAGTCATTTAGATTTAATGTGTTGTGCCCAGCGATATCAATTTTATGTAAGTGTCTTTCATGTTGTTTTTTGCATATGTTACTATCATAAATATAAACTACACATTTTTAGGTTATAACTATAAATGCGTTAACTGTGTATATGCTTTTTCAAAACCAATATGAAGTATATCTAAGTTTCATTTCATTTCATTTATTGGTACTGTTCATGTCCTATTTTTATATCAGTGTATCAATATATTCTGTCAAGGAGGCAAACAAGATTGTGAGTGGCGTTCAGTGAACAAAGGTATTTTATTGGCTTTGAAAAAATAAGAGAAATGTTGCAAATATATAAACACATGTACTCCCACAACTAGCCAAGTGACTGCTTCACATGATATTTACCACCTAAAAAATCAGAGTATATCGGCCTCCCTGTCAGATGGCAGCATAATATATACTGCAATATTTAAATTCAGCACAAGCTTAATGGGTAGCACATGTCCAATCTCTCAAACTGTAATACTAGTTTGTACAAACAATTCTTATGCTTCTTTCGGTGAACGCAATTCGCAGAAGAAATAACTGTAATGACGGCTTCTTAGCATCCCCATTTAAAGGCCTAGTTCAAGCCTTCTAACAGTGATCCCCCACCCCCCATCCCCGAAACCGTGTACTTGTACACAACCTCTGTTATTTGATCTTATTCTTATTGCCTAATTGTCGTATCAGATCTCAAATCTGAGTATCCTGCTGTGTGGTTTTGGGTGTTTTATTATAAAAATGGATCCTAAATGGCCCAGAGCCAATAAATACACAAGATATTGGCCCCTACTGTGACACCAGGGCAGGAGATACACAACAGGGGATTATCATGCCAAATATTCCTTAAACTAGGCCTTTAAGCAAAGGTAAAACGTGCAGTTCATATTCCGGATAATGGTTAACTAACCCGAGATTACCAGTTTTAGTTCACTTAAAAATCAGATTGAACAAAGATTATTATTTTTGGTATAAAGGACCTAACTCACATATCATTTTAGATATATAATGTACAGCCTATAGATATATGTATGTGTCCGTGCTGCAGACAGGTGGTGCGGCAAATTCAACATTTGTTTCCCTCGCCATTAACACTAAAATACATCGCTTTGCAGTTTATATCAGAAAACTCTCATTGCTTCACGAAGCACAATAGCAAACTCATGTACTAATTTGAAATCAAGTGTAGGTTGTTTGAATGTGCAAATAAATGTGACCTCATGTACTGTGTCATGTTCGTTTGATTTACACCTTTTCAATAATTTCTCTGAGAGTGTTTAGTCCTTTCACATAGAGAGTTTTCTAGTTCCGCATACACCAGTTTCCACTCCAAAACAAGTCTCAGATAAGGCTACGGCTACGGCTGTTTCGATTCAAGAGTGGAACCATTTCTTGCGACCGTCGATTTATCCTTTTTTATAGCATATAAAAAAGTAGGCAACTTCGTGTGCGATAGTGGTTACATCAACAAAATTAATACGTAAAAATATGAACCAAATATTTGTTTTATTGTTTTAATTAGGTGTCTAGTATATTGATTTCGCTTTGAAGATAACCCTTAAAAGTAATAATACTGTAAGAATGAATTTTGTCAGGATAACCGTTCATATTTCTTCGAATATCGTCTCATATAAGACAATGCTGTCATACAGATTTGGAGTAATTATTATAAATGTCCCGGTCTCCTTTAGACAATAAAAAATAAGATTCCACTGGAGGATAATATATGTGTTTATTGTAAACCAAATGTATATATCTTAATAAGATGAAATCAAGAATGCGTCGTAAAAAAATTAAACATCGGCAATAAAACATCTGAGTGTTAGTTTGAAGGCATTAAACGACATACTCGGCGAAGAAAATGTCTGTTTACCGAATTTAACCTGTTTTGGGGACTGTATATCAATTGGACACTGTCAATACAATTTGATTAGCGTGGGACGTGGAACGTTGATATAGGACCCTTGAGGGGAAACGATAGTTTAAAGCAATACTGTTTATATCCATGTTATCGCCAAAACGAACAAAAATAGTTATGTGTTAAAAGCAGTTGGATGATAATGACTAGAAAAATGACGACAAAATTTGACATGGTCTTGATGGAAAATGCACAAGTTAAAGAGCAGAAAAGTTAATTTGGTCATTTAGTGGCATTTTATGGGCAACAATTCTAGACTGAATTGTGCGATATGTCTATTCGCCGAGATATTTTGCCAAGGGTGACCAAAGATGTAAAATAATTTATTTCAAAAATTTATGTCAGTAATCGTAATATAAATTATGACTCAAAGCGTACATGGACAATGATGACAAGGCCAGAAACTTGAGCCGTCCTACAGGTCTGCCAGTGGCATTAACAATACAACTGAGCTCGCCGCACAAACATGAACAAGTAATCGAGTCTTTCGTTAATTATTGCCTGCTTAAAAGACAAACTACGTCACATATAAATGTTACTCACTTGGTGCGCTCAATGCAATTCAGTTGTCCTGGTCTGTATATTATATTTATAATTGTCTATACGTGCCTAGTTAACTATATTCTTACAGCCGTTCTCATAATGAATGATTGGATTGAAACCTTTTCCTTGTACATTCTTAACAAATCTCGCAAACTTTTATATAAGAATACGTTTCAGATTTGGACAAGAAGTCAACTGTACATTCAAGCATTTCATTTCGGTAATGGTACAGGGCGCATCGCCACAAGGCACTTTGCTGGTGTAAGTTTCATTAGACGCTTTTTCTGATTATGTAATGCGTATGGCCACTGTGTCCCTGTTGTTGCAAATAATAAACAATTTTAAAGGAAGTAGACACAACAGGGTTAAACAAGACGACACTCTTTTAGATCAAATCAGATTATATTGAGAGTTACATACTCTGACAGCAATAGAACTAGTTAAATTCTAAAGAGTTGTAAAGAGATGCTTAATTATGAATACTATATTGTTCCAAAAGTAGTTGACTGGCAGACATGAAGTCATACATCCTGTATCACATAGAAGAAAGTTTATTCGAAAGCAACATACAACACACTACATATTTGAAAGAGGTCGATATGAATCTTGATCAAATTATTACATACATAATACAATAACTTATGTATACATGTATGGCGAAGCATATTTAATTATTTATAAATAGGTTTATCTATATCACAATGTTAACAACTGTATCTGTATGATTCAATATACTTTTCTAAGTACATCAACATTGAAATATTTTCTCTGTTGTATACCCATTATACGGATTATTCAGCTAGTATATACATATTTAATTACGAGCAAATGGCCCATGATCGAAATTAAGAAAAATAAATAAAATCAATTAAGTTCTTAAACAAATGGACAAATCATAAGACAACAACTGTATACCAATATGATAGAAATATAATGTTTATAACCTTAATAGTTAATAAAGATTTTGATGAAACTGGTTAAATGTCTTGGTATTGGTATAATTATTTATAAAGCGTGCGTTTGTGTATGTTTAACTGCCGTGATAATAAAACTCATATTTCAGAAAGAGCGAACCAAATATGAAACATGTTTTAGTGGAAATCTAACAGCACCAGGACTTTTAGAATTTGTATTAACCTATTCAAATATGCATTGATAACAAAACTAAATGAACATAGCTAAAATGACAATAATAAATTAGCAAAACTAAATTGCATTTTAGGTTGAACATGGCAATTTTATAATACATATGTATTATTGATACGAATGAAATTTTAAAATCAAATGAAACAAATGAAAAGTTGCCGAACCAGACCTAGTAGCCGAAACATTAATAAAAAATAACACAATCTGTTTTTAAGTAAAACACACACAAACTGTTAGCGCTAACACCAGTCTGTTAGTGATTAACTATTTGTTGTTGGTAAATATCTTCCTGAATTTTCCTTTAGAATAGTATTTGTATTGCCTACGCCACAAAACACTATGTTCACAACACTGACGTCGCGGACGTTATTTCTACGAATGAGTTTTTTTAATAGAATTTCAATGGAAATGATATTACGTCCTGTTTCGTACGTATGGTCGACTTTTATAAACTATAAGGTATACCGTTTTCGAAGCCTAGTGGTTAAGGCGCCGGCCAACGGAGCAGGGGCCGTGGGTTCGGTCCCTGGCCGCGCCATACTGAAAGACGTTAAAAGATTAAAAGTTAAAAGACTGTCCAAGCAGCTCCTTTGCCTGGCGTTCGGCATTTAAAGAAAGTTCTTTGAAAGGTGGTGTACCCAGTCTGGTTTAAACCCGGAAAGTTTACGCCCTGTATTTGTACTTTACATGGAAAACGTAAATGAATCAAGGGGTCTTTTCGAAAAAAGCTTGGGTATTGTACATCCTTGCATCCCACCATCGTCTCTTCCGAATGTTGTTCCTTCAGCAAAAGATCCGTCGGAAATAAGTGTTTGCACTTTGACGGGCTATCCTTGACCGCAATGTCGTAGTTAAACACATACACAATCATACTTTTCATGGTTGTTGCGATTGAAAACGGCGGCAATATATCAAGCAAGTTATACATAGCTTTTAGTAAATGTTTAGCTTCATCACTGTCTAGACGCAGCATTTCCTATACACATGCTGGGTTAGATGCATGCGATAAAGAAAATGCTGTCTGATGGGAATACATATTACACTTGCTTGTCCCTTGTTGATTATTTTAACGTAATATAATATTGTATATAAGTAACGAGTCCATTTTGTAAGTCGTGATCAATGTAAAATATTATGGCTCAATAATTTCGTAGGTTAAGTGTACATAATGTTTCAAAGTTTTGAAGTTATTTTCATAATACTTTAGACAATATGTCCATGAGTATACACATTATAAAAGGTACAATGTTATACAGATAATTCATAGGTCGTAAGACATGATGTATTAACAGCGAAAAGATGATATGTTTTCTACTCATACTACATATGAATTTACTTTCGTAATTCAAACGCTTTATTCATATACATATCAATATTTTTATTAACAACAGCTTTTTAAGAGGTCATCAACTCAATAAACTTGAACATATTCCATCTTTAAAAGTAATATGGTTTGATATATTTCTCGTAGTTCAGCATTCAATTGACTTTCAATTAAAAAGAGATATTCGTCTTCAAGAGTGTAACAAAATAGGCGTTTTCTTTCATTATGAGGTGGTGCGATAGACTTATGCCATCTACCTGTCTATATGCTCAACATATGACTTGACATTATTAACATAGACAATGCATATCTATATTTTGTTATATTTACATTACACAAGTAGGGTTGTAATAATCAAATAACGATACATGTATGTAAGTTCGGGCTCTACTAGACTCTCTGAGCTCGGACTGCCAAATTATATACAAATATGTAAGTTGTCCTTTAAGTGCATACAAAGTTTATCATACATAAGTTTTAACACATTTAACAATATCCATTCTTACAATCTTTAACCAATATCGGATGACATTAACTGACCTTTTACATAATAATGATGTTCTTCCAAGTTCACCATAAACATAATTATTTTGGGGCTGTAATCTAACTCCTTACAAAAGTGTAAGTGTATTCGTTCAATTTAAGGACTGTTACTGAGACCACATATTTCATATCCGTAACTGAAGATTGTATAAATTAGTTTATCGAAAAGATCCAATAAATGTTTAATTGAAATGCAAGGATAATTAGATAAACAACTTTTAAGCCTAAAAACCGCCTTCAATGCTTGTCCTGACAAAGCATCAATTTAAAAATAAAAGAATCTCCAGGTGTGAAAACTATTCCAAGGTAAGTAAATGTATCTCTACTCTTATACATAATTTTTACATTTCTACTTAATCTTCCTCCTTTTCTAAACACCATAACCTTCGTTTTTTTTCTGTATTCATACTTGATTTCCATCGTTTACAATCATTTTCTAATAATAACAAACCTTCTTGTAAACATGACTCTGTATCAGATAACAAAACTATCATCAGCATACTGTAATATAACTATTTTAAACACATCAAAATCAATACCTTGATAGCTATTAGTATATAAATACTCTTCTATGTCATTAAGATAATTTAAGAACAAAAAACGGAGATAGAGATTCTCCTAATAAGCATGGAAAATCATTACTAAATTCATTGTTATATTTTATTTTTGACTTAACATTGACATACATAGAACGTATAATATCTGACATCTTTCCCCTAACACCAGATTTTGTAAATCTTTTCTAACATAATCAATTGCTTTGGAAAAGTCAACAAATGCTGCATATATTTTCTTATTGCTATCAAGTTAACATGTGATTATACTATGTAATACAAATATATTATCAATAGTGCCCATACTGGGCCTCAATATACACATGCTTATCTTCAGTCAATTCACTAAGTCTAGTATTTTGTAAACATTTTTCCAACAGAGCTTAACAAGGTTATACCCCTATAATTACTTGGTTTATTTACAGCCCCTTTCTTATGTAGTGGTAAAATAAATCCTTCGGACTATTTGTCTGGGAAATAACCATTATCAAATTACTTATTAAACATTGCACATAAAACATTACACAATATCAATCATAATATTTGTACGTTTTACCTCCAATTTTGTACCAGAGGAACGACTGAACAGGAATCATATTAAAGCGCCAAAGATGCGTTTATCATATATGTCAATCAATTCGATACTGCAAACTTTGGATCTTTTAATTTCTTCAGGAATGACTCTTGCAGAATATTGGCAATGAATATAGAAAAATAGTTTTTGATGTAATGCAAGAACCAAGTTTGCATTACTTTGTAACGTAAAATATTTTTTAATTGTTTAGAAAAAAATCTCATTATTAAACGCATTGATTTTGCCACACAAAATAATGATTTATATTGGAAAAAGTAATGCTACACTTTGATAGTGATTTTATTTCATAAGCTGTGGGAATATGGATTAACACAATACTTACGTGGAAAACTACAGAAACAAGCTCAGTAGCCAATAGTCTAAACATAAACCCCGTTTAATGGCACAGGGTACACGCCAAAGACATAGAACACAAAAACAAAAAATCACAATCAAGACACATGGAACGACAGCACAACACTCAACAAACAACACAGTGCATGTATACTATATGAAAAACAAGGTGTGTTTATCAAAGATTGTTTGGTACCGCCTTAGAACGTTCAGTAAAATGTAAGTTTCCTGGGTATTTTAACTAGTTGGCGTGCACAACCTCTCTCCTATTACAACACTCCAAAATAAAGTAAAATCCTAAACGGTAAATATTATCAGATACTTGAAGAACTAAATGATATAACACATACTAATACTAATAAGTGAACCCCATGTATTTCAATGATTAGGGATCCCAACTCTATCTGCAGACGAAAGAATACAATACAGTACCTTGTCAAAGATACAAACCTAGGAAACTGTCAAAATGTAAAACAAGTTTACTGTGTTCAACAATTGACACTGCTTCTCGTTAATAACTTTGCATTGCTTGTACAAAGTCATGATGTAGACATTTGGAATGTTAATTTACAACGTAAACTATGTTTATGATATAATGTTTAAATTTGACAGTACGTTTCTGTACCAGTTAAACGTTGTCCACTATTCCATAAATTTTCATCCAAGAATTACCGGTGTAGATTTTTCGACCATTGAACACAACTACTTTTTGACCTTAAAGTATTGAACATCTGTAAAAGTGAGATTTAATCATACTAAAAAATAGCCCAAAACCTGCCCCTGTACATGTTTTTTATTTGCACACAACATGTTGGTGGTTCAAATATTTCAACATTGTGACGTCTGTCAGAATATTGATTTCATTCATTCATTCATTCGAACATTAAGGTACGTAAATAAACGATTTAAGTGTTCGTTAAAGATATGAAGCAATAAACATGTGTTCAGTCGATACCATTCACTCCAGTCAGCATGTCTTGGGTGAGTGTTTCGAATGTCATCATTTTAGCGATGTAAAGTGTTCATGTCTGCTTTCAATAATTTCATGTTTATTGACGATTAAATACAATGAAGGAATATGTTAAGGTAGCGAGTTATATATACCACCCAACCAGGTTCATAATACATTTATTTAATATTTGTGTATTTTTTGCACTTAAAAATGCAACAGACATGTCCCCCGCTTTCAAATAATTCCGGAATTTATTTCTTCTAAACGTTCCGTTATCAAATGTCAAGAACTTTCGTTGTAGTGAAAGGGAAGCTTCGTTTTATAAATTTCTGAATTATTAAGACAAAGAAATAGCGAAATATTTCAAAAGCGGCGAGGCAGAAAACACATTTCGCAAAATGTTTGGCTTAAGCTGTGTCGTATAGTGAGATATTCAAAGTCGGTAAACTAAATACGCACACAAAGATGATGTTTTAACAAGAATAGAACAATCAAAAAGAGTAAATATAAGCGCGTCATGGGGCCTTTCAATAACATCGTTTCTAATTAATGCAGTGTCAATTTTGAGTTGATGGCTTTTCATTTTGTTTCTTCGAAACATCAGTTATTTGAATTCGTATACCATTTAATATTCTGTAGCACTGTGTTCTTTTGTAAACGTTTGATCCTGCACTGACATTCAGAAGGAAATACGTTGCTTAACGAAGAACTTATCATGAATTAACCATATCAAAAACCATTCTCTATGCTATGAAAATGATAAAATACCTGTATTTGAAATGTTTTTTATTATGTGCAGCTAAAGGTAGCCAAAGGTCGTTGCATCTTACTTTAAGATAACCAGATGAGGTGCAAACCGAGAGGCCAAACATTTAAATAGCATCCCTGTAAAAAGCTAATATGCGAAGGCTGAAACTGAACAAGAGACACACCACTTACAACCATATCGTATTGTCAATCATTTGCCTAGGTTAAAGGCCAAATTCGGCACTCAACACGTTATGCACGTAGAAAACAAATAAAAAGAGGAATAATGTATTCGAATGTAATTTGTAATGCATAAATATCACGACCACTCTTACACGAACTTACGGGAGCCGCCGATCCTCTGAATTAATGTTCACGCAGTTTTAACTTTTGTTAACAATTGACAGTTAAATAGACGTATTGAATCAAATAGGAAGCGGTGTATTATAGGACCAATGTGGCTCTTGAAATGTAGGTATCTAGAATACGAAGCCTTGCCAATAACCAAAGACCAGAAGAATATCAAATTTACTGCACATTTACAACACTCCACTCAGTTTACGTTTTATTCCATGCGTATGACCGAAAGAGAGGAAAACAATGGTAAATGACAACTTTATCATTTTACTCTGTCTGGATGAAATGATAACATTTGATCAATATCGCAATGGTTTGAGGAAAACCACATTTTTACAAAATGTGCCGAATTTGCATTGAAAATTCATTTTTTAAATGAGCGTGTGTCTGCAAAAACAAAATAAGTTTGTTACAATACTGAATACATTTTTTGTATTTAAACATTCTGATATCTGCCTAACAATGACAAAGAAATTAACATTTCTTGTAATGAAACAAAGTTCATGACAGACACACCAGGAAATGAATGAATCCGCTAATTTTGTGGAATGTTTTTAAATTGAAATATGTAATACAATTTATCTTAAAAATGTTTGCAAACATAAAATTTCAGTGAGCGTAAGAGTATTGTATTCCACATTATCCACTGCTCGCGCATTTTGAAATAACCTCCAAGCAGTAGTTATTTCTATTTGCAGGTCTGATATCGTGCAAGAATGTCAATAACCGAAAAAAACAGTATGCGCGAGAAATGCATGAAATAAAAAGAATATTTGTTGATTCCAGAGCAAGATATTATCTTGTTGCACTCATGGCTGACAAATTATGTTTTCCTTACAGGCTGCGCAACACGTGAATAAATCATTTTTATGACCACGCGTAAAATAAAATACCATCTATATCATTGACCCCTGATAACTGATATTTGAAGAAGTGTATGTAAACATTGCTTCCGTGTAACGTAAATATTGATAAATAAACCTCCGAGATTATTTCTGCTATTTCGTATCTGCATAGGCTTCAAATTCTGATTTATTCACTATTTGCCAAAAGAAAAACAACAACAACTTGTTATGCCACCTTCGTAGCGCGGCAGACAGCAGCATGACAATTTCATATTCTAACTCTATTTTGATAAGCATTTGTGATTCAATTTTTACCAGAGTGCTTACTGGCCTAGTATCATGACAAAGTTTGATCAACGATAAGATCACACTTATGACCTTTGAAGAGCCTACATGTGACCATATTCACAATATCGGCACTCTGACTAGACTTAATAATTTCGTAAACAATCTTTTTCAAAACTTCTTATGAATACTATCTGGTTCAAATTTCATCAACATCCTACTCAAAATAAATATTTGTTTTACAGGCGAAGAAAAACAACAAATGATTGAAAGCATGGTCTAGATTACTTTGATAATATATCATAAGAGATTATATGCTTGGTTGTACAAGTGGATTGCAACATGAATGAATAGTTAACATAACATGTGTTCATATTTTTATGACAATCCAAAAGTATAATACAAGTATAAAACATCATACAAGAAAGTATATGTGATAAATTTAGAAAATCTGCAACCAAAATAAGCAAAGCAATGAAAAACAAGTTTTTAACAAAAACAATTATGTAAAAGCACAAGAAAAAAAAAGTGTTTAAAATATTGTGTTTCCAATTTGTATAAAACCGTTCTTACTTGCACCTTTACATGTAATTCTAAGCCTATTTTGAATTATGGACATCTCTTTTGCTTTCGTTCCATTAATGACTGGAGACAAGATAGTTATAAGTATGTAAAATTACTAATATTGAAACTTGCAATATCCATATAAATCTTTTTGAGAACTTGTTGCGGTTACTTGTGAAACTTTCAATATATGCATTTAATATTGGAATAATATAGAGGATAGCTGTTTGTTTCTGTGTAAGATCGAACTATATTTCACCAAGGATTATATTGCACGAGTGGCGAAATGACTAGATACAATAGCGTTATAACTATATACAATTACAATTAGATTGAACTTGCAATATCCATTAAACAATTATGAAGGGTTGTCATGGTTATTTGTATTGAGTTTAATATATACATATTAATATTGCAATGATATGGCGGATAATTGTTTGTTTCAGTTTGCTTTTACTACATGATTTAATCAATTAGGCGAATTTTGAAAATATGTAAATAAGAATCAATATTTATGTATTGAATTGCTAAAAGAAAGGGACTCATATACGTAGTTTGTTTTACTTCAAAATGTATAATTGTATTATTATTTTGTAAAATCAACAGAATTTTGCAAATTCAAAAGCCACATTTGTGTATAATGATTTAAACACGATTCTGGCAATTTGAAAATGAAACATTGTCCTTATAGCGATGATCAATATATTTCCCATATACATATATGCTGTTCTTTCTAACTTTAAATATTGTTACAAAGTTGCTTAACTGCTAATTCATACTATTTTTTTAATTTGACTATGACTATTGACATTTATATATAATATCCGATGAATTTCAATTGTGCGTATGAATAAGAACTGGGGCCCATTTTAAGGAAGAAACGAAACAATGCCCTTAGTACTGCTCGATCCGTGCACCAATACGAATCATTAGGAATTAAAATTTTGCCTTTGGTCTTGCTATTGTGATTTGAATTTGCTATGATTTCTTAATAATTTAGTTTTTTAAATTCATACTTCCTTCTTTATAGTATTATATGCGTGGTATTTCATTGATATATTTAGCCTTTTGACAAACATTTCAACAAATGATTTGCCCATACATGTCATTTGAATAAATCTCCGTTTTATTCTTTATACTAACACGTTGTTAATGGTAGGGTACTGTTGGGGGTAATCGTGACCTTTATTTGAAACTAGGGGGATCACCAATGCCATACACAAATTCTTAACAAATAAAATTCGAATTGTAAATGTGTTTCTATCGTGTTCTAAAAGCTGAGCATACATGTTGTTTGAGATACTTTTACACTAAACACAATGCAGCTGCTGCCCTTTCTAAGAAAACACCCCGCACGTTTGGAAAGCAATTTTCTGTTCAATACAGAGTGTTCTTGGCGCGATGACTATTCGTTTGAGCCTGATGAGCGCTGCTGCTCAACTGGTTATACATACATAAAGTATCATTATAAGTGTGAAAATATAAACACCATCAATTAAAATATGCGGCGAATTTAATGCCTTCGAATCGACAAAGATACAATTACTATCGAGCATTGTAAGTCATGTATTAATAGTGTGCCTCACAAAACCGTTAACTGACCCATCTGAATAAATGAATTACTTCCACATTTTGCATGAATGTCTTTTAGTTAACCCGGCGACCCTCATTCATATTTAATGCAATTGACGTAATATCCTTCATTTCAGTTAAAAGCTTGAATCAAATTTAAATCCTTTAAATGACAATGCTTAAGAATATGAATCCTGAAGGACACGATACTTCAATTGACAAACCCTTATGGTTTCATTTTGTTATTATGGAAGAGGAAAGGTATATTTTATAAGTAAACTCTTGATTTGTTCTTCTTTTCGCAGGTATGCTTAATCATTGATGTATTAAGTCCTAATAACAGGTTACGGTGTTTTGATTTAAATCGTTTTTTAATACTATACATCGGTTTAGCTCAGACCAGTGTTGATCGAGTGAGGTATCTGAATTATTTGAACACTAGCAGGTCCCGATAAAATGTCAAACGAATTGAAAATGTATGTATTGAAAGTGTTTAAACATATAAATTTATGCAGCAGAGTGCACAGTGCAATAATGATATTGATGTTTTACTAAACCTTTATCTACAAAATCAAAATACTTTATGAATAATGCCGAAATAGTATGCCCCCTACAACGATTTTCCATAGCAACCATTGCAGTAAGAGTAACCATGTATGAGTATTATTGTATTTTTGCTTGTCTGTTTATCAAATTGAACATAAAAATCAAGGTATTATGATGACCCTGGTGTTGTCGTCGATTACTACGTCGTTGTGCATAAATGTAAACATTCTATATAACTCAAAACAATGGTTGCTATTGCTCTTCGAACAGTAATGCTAGTACTTCAATTAATCACTGTTAACCACATATTTTCTACGCCACGCTGAGTCACATGTACAGTGTACGAGTTGATGAATTGATGAAATAGCTGCCTTAACTTAATCAATTAAAGGCATACTGCACTGCATTACATATATTATGAATTTTATTGCATCGTATTACAGTCAATTAATAGATTAGAGTAAAAATCTTTCACACCGATGATCTGGCTATTAATGAGTGTTTCTTTACTACATAACGTTACATTTGTGGCATCAAAATTTGAGATATAGGGGGGCGTTACACGCGCATTTAGAACAGGCGTCTTTATTAAATTAAATACATTATAATATGTTACGTATTTAATGAAATTCATGATTAGCCAACAAAAGTGGTGAAGCCAAGATTGACCATTAGGAGGGATAGGGTTGTACGTTAGTGGTATCCCTCCGTTACCCAGGTACCCCAAACATCTGCTCTAAAGAGGGTAAAGAGGAATAATGATACTTTTCCATGAACGACGTGCTTATATGTTGTCCACATGGTGTATTTTTATGCTAATTATTCATCTGTTTTCAACAATATTGTCATGAAAACTTAATATAAACATAGAGTCTTTGTTATTTTATTGTTATGCTGTACATATTCATTCAACTTATTCAATGTATTTTTTTTAACAAATAAAAACCTTTTTTATAATGATAGTACGAGATCATAACTAAACATAAATGTCATTGCCTCAATTAATGAGAGAGGAACTACAGTATTGTTAAATGACCTTTCAGTAATTGACATATTGTGCCAGTAGTTTCTTAAAGACAAATTATTTCATTTTTTATTATAATCATGAAAAGCAGCATTCATCACCTGTCATATGTTATCAAATTCCTTCACAATTTAGTATTTTATAAACGGGTTATTAGTACTGCGTTTTGAACCGGAAGGTTGTAGTCGGATCTAATGGAATTTTGCAGGTTCAGACTTCAAGAGGCGCGAGCCTATTAACCCTTAGGGTATATATATATATATATATATATATATATATATATATATATATATATATATATATATATATATATATATATATATATATATATACACTAAAATATACTACCTAAGGAATGATATGAATGAATGACAAAATATGAGCGGTCCTAACTTAGACTTCAAATTATGTTTTTGTTTATCCTTTTATGGTCGTCAATCGGTTTAGTGAAATATTGGAGATTAAAACATGATATCGTTTGTACAATATGAATCGTAATTTGCGTAAAACAATTCATCGAAAGCACAATGTAATACTTTTAACAGCGACACGAGGGATTTAAATCAAAATAATACAATAATAGCTAATTGGACCTGGGTCAAACGGAACAACATTAAACTTATAAGTGAAAGTACGTTATTCTGAAACGACCGCGTTGAACTTCACTGGATACAATGTCTAAATGTCTTCAGTCAGAACTGGTTCGATACGAGTTTAAGACCAATCATTTTGATCGAATAATCAGTTACCAGGCTATCAGTGATACTAATATAGTTGGAATCTCTAATCATAGAAGTACTTGGGGTGTACCTATAAGTTTATCATTATTTGTTATTGTTCAGTTTCCTCAAGTTAATTTATACTTTGATAAGATCTACATTTTGCGTTTTTCCGTTACTTAGGATTGTTGGGATAAGAGTGAGGTTTGTGCCCTTAAACTGATTTAAACCTCCAGTAAATTTACATTTTACTGACCGTTCCAAGGCGGTACCTAAAACTTGATAAACATACCTAGTTTTTTATATAGTAAGTATACAATGTGCTGTTTGTGGAGGTTTGTGCTGTTTTTCCATGTTTCTTGATTGTGATTTTTTTGTTTTTATGTTATATGTCTTTGGCGTTTACCCAGTGCCATTAAATCGGGTTTATGTTTAAACGTTTTGCTACTGGGATTGTTTCTGTAGTTTTTCGCATAAATATTGCAGTGCCATTGTATCTTCTATTGGCTAACAATCAATGTCATACCTGCGAAGCAACACTACAAAATGATATAGCATAAAATATAATACCACATGTTATCAATTCGTTGCATACATTTTACAACTTTCCAATCGCCCGTTGTCTATTGAAAACACAAGTTTATCAATAATATAATTGTAAAACAAAACAAATGCTGATAGTTGCATTATCAAATTAAATAGCTGGAAAACCACCGCCAAGTGTTTTGGGCACAATTTTACTTTTCATTGTTGACTGATAAATATTTTAATTAAATAATTGATTAAAGATTGATAGTATGTACTCACATTAAAATCAATCACGGCGAACTGCTGATTTACTGAAATAACAGTGTTGGTACACTTGAGAAATACTGCCTTCTGATTCGATAGAATATAATGTTGACCACTATGAAAAGTCAACAGCAACGTACATTAATGCATACAACAGTTGCAAACCAGCAACAACGTTACAACTAGATTATTTGGAGTTTTCCTATTGAGTAATTTAGCAAAACTTGTCGTAATTTATTCATCAAAGACTTGACTCCACCGATAGAGATAATTACAATGCACAACACCGTCGGTTTTCTGGTTAGGTTACTAGGATAATAAGACCGTTGTGAACATATCAAGTGATGTTCCTTTGTCTTGCAATTGATTGTAAAATTGGATAAACATGAAAACAAAGTATCAACAGATTTAGACAAAAATAAGGATCCGATCTTTGGATTTTGCGAGCAACGTACTGACCTATTTATCAGAACTTGATTCAAGATACCAATCCTAAATGACATGTGTTGTACGATCAACATGTGATGATAACGAGTTCAAAATGCCCCTTTTGTGCAAATCATTCAGTTTGCTACCGTTTCTCAATTCTCTATGTTAAACGCAGATCCCAACATACTATACTAAAGAATTGCAAAGAATATAATTAATTCAAAAGCACTTCAAATGTCCCATCGGCCTCGGTTGTTGAGTGACATGCATTTAAGTTCGTGGTCTATGAACCATTCTACTATATTTTTACAAACAGGGCTTTGAATGTTTAAAATACAAATCATTCATCGTTGACTTGCTTGGCAAAACGTGTGTTTAAAAGCTAAACTATTTGCGTCTGCTATGCGGTCATTTCTATATCAATGCAGCTGTGCGGCTATTGTAACATAGTTTTCCTATACTTCTAACACGGTATTATTCGACATGGTTTTTCAAACCTCACAATAGAATGCCAACCGCTATCAAAACGTGTTCTTGTTTGATTTATATGCGATTTGTGCTTCCGATCGGTCACCGATCCCCGATGAATTTATCTTATACCGCAACGTATTAAGATTGTAAACACCCGTCACAAATTCCTCGAATAATGAAATTACCATCGAATCCTATATGATTTTTCGAACAGAAAGACCGCTTTAAATGATGCTTGTGGGCGTTGACAGTGTTCGATCATACTTAATTTACTTTAGCTCGAATATAAAGGCCGCTGTGTTGGATCAAACCAATTGTTTACTTTAATTAGATAGAACGCTGTATACTGATAGGAATCACTCTTTTGTCCTCTTACTGTATAGAAGCCGGTACGTGGGCCAATCGTTAGACGCAACAGGAAAGTTTATCTGCCAGGACTCGATCTCATGCCTGTTAGATTGACAGTATTGAACACGTTGTCGTGCTTCGATGGGTAGTCTCGATTAAACCAGGTCTACTATTCCCTTATATAGGATGGTACTGTTGCTTTTAAACGATGATTTATGCTGAATGTTTTTAATTTCATTATCTTTAATTATCTTTAGGGGTTGATTTTGGTTAGCGAATTTTAGTTCGTTACGGTTGAGGCAAGTATTTACATATTAGTGTATAAATATGAAATTCAAACTGTTCTCAAATACACTAATGATCAAAACACTGTATTTAACATCACAAAAATGACTCAAATTTACAGAACAATATTATCTTTGTTTGATTTGATTATAAACAATGTTAGACAAACAACCAAATATAATCATATAAGGAGGTGGATGATTTTCTTCAGATGGCATTGCACGTTTTAAATACATTAGCCACAAAAACACAGTGCACACGTATGACGTTAAATTGTAAACCATATATTAGCGCTTTTTTCTGGCTGGTAAATTGTTACATTCACATGGAAAATATACTTATTTATTTTCATTCTCCTTATTCTCTTTTGTCCCTGTTTTGTGTATTATAGTTTATCTTGTTGCTACATCAGCAGATTTAGCTCGATTTCCATTTAATATTTTCGGTGCTATTCTTTATAAAGGCCTAATTATTGTATTTGCAATAAATTTCTTAATTATTCGGACACGAATTTTCTACTAAGTATCGATTAGGTAACATGGTAACACGAATCCTATCTATTTAACCAGTTAGTAAGTTACTAAGTGGAATTCCCAAATCATATCTAGATAACCAGTTACTGCCAAACGCCGAAAATGCAATTGTCTATAAGTGGTAACACGAATCCTATCTAGTTAACCAGTTAGTATGTTACTTATTAAGTTGAATTCTCAAACTACAACTTGTTAACTTGTTATTGTTGTACAGTTAAAACAGGTAACAGGTGGCAGTTCTGGGCCATTTCAAGCTCGTTTTTAGTCTTTTAATATTTATTTTACCGAAAACGTTTCGCGAATATTAGCTAGATAGCTTGATAATTATCGCGAACATTAAGTTGTTAACACGAAACAATTCGCAAACGTTAACAGGTTGTCTTAAGGCAGCTATATACCATCATACGTTCAAATAAAATTTGTATCAGCTAATTATAAGCTATGTGAGAGCGCAGCACGCGCATTCAGACCAGGCGTTGGATTGGAAATATATCAACAAAGCTTGTTATGTGGTTTCCGAAATATATTATAATCAAATAAAATGGACACCGTGTCATGTATAGGTTTCACATTTAATTGCAGCTTTGCCACTTATTACATAATAAACTTTATATATCGTGATAATATATGCATAATGGAAATGCAGTAAATGCGAGCCGAATGAAAACCAAAATCCTGCAAATATCGATGTTGTAGATTAGAAACCAAGATATGTGTTTTAGTGTATGTTGTCTATTGATAGTGTGTTTCCTTCCCTGTGCTTGTTACGCTCATTAGCCTAATCAACCAAAGCAAAACATCAACTATAAAGTTATATGTGTTTATTGTTTGTGGTGTCTTTTATTGATCTTAAGATTTTATTATTCTGCTTTTAAAGAAGATGCCAGTAATAATGAATCTGCTTTGTATGATTTCTTTCCGCAACAAACATGTTAAAACTTATTTATAGAACAGAATCTTTTTTGGAAATATGCCTATTTGCTCAAAATAGAAGCCAACTTATAAAATTAAATGGACAATGTGGTTGCTGAAATCAAGATCTCTAGAATATTTAGCATTTTAAACATAATCAAATCTCCGAATTATGACCTCATCCTGTCAAATTCATACAATTCGTTCAAATAACAAGGTGCTGAGTCAGTTTTGCTGTGTTCGGTTAGTTAACCACGTGGTGTTTATCTACAGTCATATGATAAAGTGACCGCGATATACGGACTACATTTTAAGTGTATGCACATGTTGTATACATGAAATATATCAAATAATAAACATGACCTACTCTATATGACTTTAGTATAGTTTTGTTTCCATTCCGATCACCCGCTAAATTCCTTCGCGTTGCCAGATAAATTATCTCCATCCACGGCACCTAAAATTATCTATTTACAATAATAAATTATATATTTACATCACTCATTTTACGTTATCATTAGGATGATCACAGTTGTTTGATTCAATAGTGAGATGCATTTGAATAATTTGAAAAAAATACATTATACACATATATCATTTATTAAACACATTGATTTTATCTGCTGTAAATATAATTAAATTTCTTGTACTATTACATCAATAGTGACAATACATATATTACTGTGTAATGTTTAAAACAATTCTTGCGAATTTGCTCAATGCAATAGGCTAGCTTTGTATTGACCTCATTTTTTTAATACTTCCCTCGTCATCGAAAAACGGATGTTATGTCACCACCCTAGGCGGCAAACACATGACTGTGATTTTGTCCTTGTCGTCGTCGTCCTAGTTGTCACAATTTCATATCTGCTATTAAACTTAAGTTTTCGTAACCCAGTGTTTTGGCAAAATATGTCGATTAGGTCGATACAGATCTCGATAAGAGTTTGAATTATAGTGTAATCGCCCCTGATATAAACGAATACTTCCAAATTCAATATAATATTTCCTATTTAAGACGGTCTAATCAAAGTAAAATGTTCTATTTACAGAATGGGTAAGAACGGATTACTTAATGGTTTTTTTTAAATTAAATGAATATTTTTTTTTAACAATTCTTGAATGAAATAATGAACTATTGGTGTAAATATAAGGAATGAATTGCGGGGTTGATGTCATTATCGGGGATATGAACGCAATTGGGTTGGTCAAAGTACGCATGGAGTCCTTCGGACTCCACACACATTGACCAACCCAATTGCGTTCATACCCCGATAATGACATCAACCCCGCAATTCATTCCTTAAATGTCCGGCAAAGTGTTTGCAGCACAGTAAACAGCGGTGTTACACTTTCATATTTGCTCTCTGGTTGATACGCATTTGTAATTCAATCTTAACATACCTATTCATAGTGCTGATTGTCTTGATATATTGTCATAGTCAAATCAAAAATTAGATCACGCCAGATCTCTCACTTGCTAATTTGTGATTCAATATTTACCAAGCCTGCTCACAACGTGCCTTGAGCGAAACAACTCCACAAAGTTTCATAAACATTTAGAATGCATTATTCCACCAGAAGTAAAAGTTTGACAAACATAGTTTTGCCCTATCTCGAACTGGAGGGTTTCTTATTACGTATTCTGGAAATGGTGTTTGACATACATTTCGCTGTATAATCCCGTATTCAATTTCAATAAACAAAATATATCGAAAACGTTTGAAAGCCTGTCATATTGTAACATTTTGTTTATAAAAAAAGCCCCTTGAATTTTCAATATGCCCGATCTCTATACATAACTCAACATCATTAGATCAGACTTAATTCATCGTTTAATAGTAAAAAACGCTGCAGTCAAACCAGTCTTACTCATAATTAATAGTTGTTTAATCACAATCTTTACTGTGAAGAGAATGTAAAAAGTTCTAAGCAAGCGAAAACCGAAAGCAAGGTCAAGATTACATTTTACATTATATATAAAATTACTGCATGCCTGTTTGTACGTTATATTGGAACATGAAAACAAAGTTAATAAAGAATTTCGAGATTTATTGTGGAAAATACAAAAGTTCAAGAAAAGTAGGGCATATTAAACAATAAATCGTGTAATAAATTTACAAAAAATACATTGTGTATTCAATTTATATAGAAAACATTCATACGAACGAATAAGCATGTAATGGTCAGCCTAATCCTACACCATGAACACCTATGTCTGTTCTGTACAACTCATATCTATAGAAAAAGGAGTTAGAAAATCAATTTTATGACAAAAAGTACAAACTCACAAAACCAAAATACAACATTATTGCAACTTATGGAGGTTTTGCAATTTATCCGTTTGAAAATGAAATATTATATTAACATCTATTTACAATATAAGCTTGTTATGTATCAACTGAATAATTAATTGACAACAGACAAATGGTAAATATCGAACACAAATGAATCGTTAAAAAAGGTAACTTATTGAAACAATATTGACAAGCACGTATAAACACAACTTCTCAGCTTTGAAATTGAGTAACAATACGAATTTGACAAGCGAAAGAAAACTGAAAATTCATGACAATTACGTAACAAGCCCAAATTTGAGCCAAAATCATCAGTAAAGTTATTTTATAAAGTATACCAAAAGAGTACCACATCAATGTGAGGATTGTTTGTTAATAGCGAAAGTAACTTTCGTTGCTATGTAACTATAACAACTGTATATGACAATTGGCATCAGGAAGAACACCTCAAAAGAAAAAAAATGGGGTTAAAACGCTTTTATAAAACATGTAAAGAACCTAAACTTTAACAGAAAGTATGTTCAAACGAGAATTTGACAATTGTATGATGAAATATTTGTATTTAAGTCGATAAAACAATTCGAATTGGAAAACTCGTATTCATACGTATACAATAAGAACGAACAAGTCATACGTGTATGAGTTAGTTGTTAATTTGATTTCCTAAATAACATACTTTTGGAACAATTGTTGTTTAAAGTTACTTTGAAAATAAGTAATACCGTTGTCAGTATATTTTCTCATTGAACGTTTAAAAACACTATTTAAAATTCATCATTGTAGAGAAAAAATTAAAAATAAAGTATGTTGTAAAATCACGTGAACGTGAGAATCGATAGGGATATCTTGTTGAATAAGTTCTGCAATATGACCAACCAATGTTCTAAATACTATCAAAAGTGTAAAAGTGGAAAAATCCTTTTCGATATCAACAATTTGCATGATAATCTTTGTTAAAAAGTATTTATGATAAACTGAAGTTTGAGTTTCAAATAAAATAATACTTATAACCAACAAAACACCTTTAAAGACAATTTGTAAAACAGGTTTTCATGACCTGTGACATTAACATAATCTTAAGCTTCTAAGGGTTCTATTCTATTCTGTCTTTTATTATTTTGTGCTTATATATCTTGTCTAGTTTTCATATAATGTTACCCATATAAATTATTTTCTGTTCATACACAAGTTGTGCACAAATTGTAATATCCGAATAAATGGTGTATACACCAACATAATCTTACTGGAGATATTTTCAAAACTATGAATTATTAATAAACTTTTAAATGATATCATCCGTGTGTGTTTTGTAAACATCCTCTTGCACGAATTTTCCGTTGTGTTGTTAATTTTGTCACATTGATCACTTCGTTATCGGCCAAGGCACATGCTAGTATGTATCCGTGTTCGACAATGTTTCCGACGAAAAGAAAGTTTTTGCACTGATGAGAGCATAATATATGAAGTATTGTTTAATCTCCAGCAAATAAATGTAAAACTTCTTATTCAACCAAATCACCGACTCTTCAACTTATTTATTTCAAAATTGTTAAATATATACTGCTTAAATATTCTTAACTATTTGTACATGTATAATATTGACAATATCATCTAAAAAATACTTTGAATATCATCTAAGAAATTTACCTTGAGAGGCAGTTTCAAATTTCAATTTGTACAGACGCCTGACTTGAAAAACAAAATCAATGAAAAGCCAGTAAGTTTGTTGGCTGTGGATTGGAATGCGTCTGTGTGTAAAAATAATTTATATTATTCAATAAACATATTCTATTTTCGATATTTATACATGTTTTGGTCATACATAAAGAGCAAGAGAATATTGACTATGAAATAGTTTGAATAGTGTGCCACTTAACAGGGCAATCGTTTAATGAAGTCTGTTATATTTTATCCTGGAAATTGCATTGGACTATGCGAAAAAAAAATGGAGCGAATGAAATAATAGAAATGGACGAGTGTGTCACTTTTCATCAAACACAAAGAGAGCAAAAAGCGAAAAAAAAAATCTCTGATAATCAAAATAAATATTAAAGATTGTTAAACACAATTGTTTTAATTTAATTTATATTGGCCAAATTATTTAACAATGTGCCATTACGAACTGTTTACTTATTCGCATAAGTGAAAACAAAAAAAATCATGATCAATAACGAACGTTCATATATTCATCTTTATTTTAATTCGGCCTATTAAACAAACAATTAAAGGATTGCAATTTTACAAATCGAGCTGATGAAAGGTACGACATTGATTTTGCCCTTATTTTAAGAGCTATGATATACGTTTATTCAACATTGCAAGATAATTAAAAAACACAACATACCAACTAACATTGAATTATGTTTCAATAATAAATAGGGTGTCTTGTTAGCGAATGCGCAGGTGAGTTTGGTAAGTGATCACCAAACCGGACAAGTGAGTTTTCCGATTTTCCCCACAACACAAGACTACTCTCTTGCGCATAATCCTGCCAACGAGAGTGGCTTAGTACAAGTTATCATATCACAATCTTTGTAAAGTGTATAATGTTTAAAATAATATTAAATAGCAAACAAATCATTAACACTACACATATCTTTTCTTCAGAAAGAAAGGAGTTTCAATTAAAGACTGTTTTTGAATAGTGAAAAGGTTGTAGAAAAATATTGACAATATTTAAGATTGTTTTTACTGTAAAGCGGCTCCTTCATCCTTGTATCCATGTTAATATCCAACTGCTTTTGTTTTTATATTATGCGCTAAATGTAACCTTGTAATGAGTTGATGTACAACCGAAACACATATCATACATTGTACGTATATTTAAATGATACGTACCACGACCAATTAAACCCAACACCAACAGCTGTCGTCTATTTTATGAACATAACACGCATCTTCTGAAATCCTTGCGCGATAACTGCTCGTTTGCGATTGATCGGTTCTGCTCTTCAACTGTTATTTTATAAACACAGTTTTAGGAAACTGGAGCTTAGTAGTTCATAAATAATGGAAACAATTATTGTTTGTGAGTAGCAATTGGATATTGTTTAAATTATTCGTTGTGTTTTTGCCTGACAAATTTGAAACAGCGGTTCCAGCCATTCGTTCATCTAAAATAATGTATAACTGATTTTATTCATTAAAATGGCAAAGTGAAGAACAAGACTATTATGAAACAGAATAATGATTGACCTTTAACGTTCAATGCGTTACCACTATATACAGCAATTTAAATATCTAACATAGACGTATATTGTGTTGCTTAATTGATTTTTGTTTAGGTTGTTGTTTTGTTATTTGTATATTTTTTTGGAGAGGGGTGGGGGGGGGAGAGACGGTCGTTGACTTTTTGTAGGATAGGTTGGAGGTATAAATGCCTGCTTCATTACAGTATGTTTTATCGTAGAGCGCACTGGATTAAATATTAAATAAAACCTTTTTCTCAGGATCATTACCAAGACTGGGTATCTTATGGAGATTGACGCTAGAGTAAATACACAGTTTTGTGGTAAGTATTGCAGCGTAAATTCATCTCACTAAAACGTCAGAACTGTTCTGTGATATATGAGTCCGGACATCGGTTAGGGAACAACCACATAACAGTCGAATTTACGTAAGTCCATTTATTACCTTTGAAAGCAACATAGGGTCCAACGCATTGAACTAAACATAAAGTAGCGATAATAATTAAACTAAGTAATCATAGATATTCATTTGCATCGGTTTGCTTAATTGTGTTTTAGTCGAAAATATGAATGTTGTAATGTTAAACAATAGTTTTACATGCTCAAACGAATATGCTGCTATAATAAGCAACGGCCAATACAGCTTTTTGTTTACGGTAGCGATATATCTATCTTGGCCTCGATCGATTTTTTTTTATGTCATATACATTTAAAATGACTTTTTACGAAAAAACTGTGAGCCATGTACCTACTACTATAGCTCACGTGTTTCTGTTTCATAATTTTATTTTATCTAATTTAATTTCCTCTTTACATTTACAACTATGATGACAATATAATGTGCAAGGTAAGGGTGACTGACGAACTTATTTGAAAGGCATTAACTGGGTTATGCGTTTGCAACATAAAACCACAATTCGTGTTCCGTTAATTCAACATTTAAAGGTGTGTCTTTTTAAATTATTCTTGTTTGCTTAAATATCTGATTTTGAGTTTGATGAATGTAGTACATGTTTTCACAATGCATACATTCGCGTTGGCCTGATTTTTTGAATAAAACCATAAATGTAATCTTGTTTTTATATATCAGAACCAGTTTTACATATGTAACTTAAGGTACAAACTCTTACATGTAATTGTCCTACGTGATGACTGTCAGTTTGAGACCTGCGTTTTAAAGGTTTAGTTTGATTTATTTATTTTGCTATTGTTTTTATTCCATATAGAAAAAAAACGTATCGGATCTGTTAAGAAATTACACAGCAATGTATTGAATTCATTTTCGCCAAAATGAGTAAGTTTTTTTTAATAAATTTACATTTTGACAAATTGGAAGCTCCTGCTATGCAATATTACGAACGTTTAATATTATTCGAGAGAAACAAAGAGGATGTGTTGGGTAATTTATGATTTACTTATCCTACGTGATAACGAAGTTTAAAATTCTACAAACATAATTATCTAATTTAAGCACTGGAAAAAAACCTTCAGCTTCATTGACTTGAACGCAACCTTTTTTGCTACGCATTGCTATTGCAGTAATCCTAAATAAACAAGTATTCTTTGCGGTTAAAATTAAAATCATAATAAAATAGGTCACAGTTCGCTGGTAAATATCGGTCATTATTGGGCAGTACTGACCCACTAATTTATGTTCTATTTTAATTAATATAAAAAATGTTTAAACACTCCATATATCTACTTGACTAATAACAGCTATTTTTGTCACATGCTTATAATATTCCGCTGACAGTTCCTAGGTATTTATATCTATTCATCGTTCCTGGTATTAAAAGTGTCAGACATTCTAATAAAGCATTGTGATCGAATAAGTTACATTATTTTTGCCAATATGATAAAACATCGCAACAAGTTTGAGAAAGACCACTGTCAACAATCATATAAAAAAGCTGTTACAAGACATACTTTTTGCCAAAAAGCGTCAATAACGCTATTTAAAATCTATAAGTGAATGATTGTTGGTCGTTCATAAAAGTATGAAAAATCTAAACAAATGATAAAGAAGAATAGCCAACATGAACTCTGTGGATGAATCCCTATAAACAAACAATCAGCGTGATTATTTGTGTTTTTGGTAAAATGTAGTTTTTTTATCTGGTATTATGTTTTTCAGTGTTGCATATTGTATTGTGTGTTCCTTGATGATTGTTGCGTTTTGTTTCTTGTTGATTGATTTTTGATTTAATGTGAAATCTTTGTTGTGTGTTTTATCGTGTTGCTTTTGATATATTGTGTGTGTCTTTTTTGTTATAGTGTGTGTGTCTTCTCGATTGTTATATATTGTACTTTTTGTTGATTGCAATAGTGTGTGTTTCTTTTCGATGTTGTAACACGTGTTCCTCGTACTTGTTGTATTGCGTGTTTTTGATGCTAGTTCAATTGCGTGTTTTTCTTACTCATTGTATAGTGTGTGTGTATTGCTTGTTGAATTAGGTGCAGCATGTAGCGTGTGTTGTTCTGTTGTATTGTGTTTTTCTAGGTGATTTTATCTCTCTATATAAAACCTTGATTTTCAGGTCATTAAAAACGATAGAACTACTAAAAAACTAAACTAAACTAAAACTACAATAGCTCACGTGTTTCTGTTTCATATTTTTTTATTTAATTTAATTTCCTGTTTTAATTCTCAATTTTTAATACAAAAAAATAACGATTCATAACATTTCTTTTTAACAAACACGATTTGCCGATGATTTCATGCTAAACGGTCTTTCAGATTACATTTTTATAACGGTCGAACTAAAACATTGGTTTTTATTTTGAACAGTAACAAATTCATTTTACCAATTAATAATGTAAACAATATAAAATAATCAATATATCATTCAATAAAATGCGATCCTTTATTGAAAAGTGCAAAAATTTGATTGGAAGCCCTTTTATTTGCATTTTAGATAAGGAAATCAAGCAGCAAAACTACAACAACTGTAAATCTACCGCAAACAGTAAAACAATTGCTTAGTCTGTAAAAGTGTATTTACCATTTCGCCAGCAAAATGCGAAACAAAATGCAGAGACATGCTACATATCGGACAATGGCCCAAATGACAATAAATTAGCTCATTTAGATCAGAGGTGTTTTTGAAATTGGATAGATAAATGATATCGTATTATTTATTGAATGATTTTTATGATAAATGAATATGTTAGAGATCGTCTCATTTTAAGGTTTCAAATGAGTGACAGCTGAGAAATACCAGTTTACCATTATCTAGAACATTCAATAAATGTTTCTAGACAACTACATTTTAAATGCATTTTAAATGCAAACACTGAACGCGAGCCGAGAAATATAATCCTGCAAACGAAGAATATGTAATAGCGTTTTATTATATGATTAAGACGAAATATATTGTTTAAACGCTTATAAAATGATAGTAACTAAATACAAACTTAATATATTTGGCAGTTGAACCTAAAACTAAAACTGCCAAGAATCAAAAGCGAGGTCGAAACAAAGATGTACCGAATATGTATATGTCGTTTTAGTTGATATTAATATGAATAAACAGTTAACCTAAATGTTTTATTATTTATGGGGAAATTAGAAAAGTGCAATTTAACAAAAAAATGAAGAAAAATGCTTATTATTTAATTTACATTTTGAATACTTAATACGTTAGAAATCAGAGAACAAATACACCCTGCTTAGAAGGACCAGGCATGCACGTGACACACGAACAATAACACACCACATACATAAGTACAAATATATAAATACCACAGACAAACCATATACTCATCAAAATTTATTCGCCGTCAAATGATTAAGGCATTTGAACGGTCAGTTAAACACCAGTTCACTGCAACATGAATCTACTAGTTAATAAAGTCATGACCTCGCACTCAATATTTAAAAAAAATATATGCCGTATAATGGAACTAGTGCATTTTTCTCAGGACAGTTTCTACACCTTTCGTACAAAAATGACCATAAAAAGGTAATAAGAAAAAGTATGATCACTTCTTAGATAAAAAGTGCAAACTTACAATACACAAATACATAAATATAGCCATTTGTTGCGGTGGCGGTTTTTAAATGTATCAATTGAATACTGGAATCATGTAATGCTATCTATTTTCAATTTGTAAGCGTCATATTGATACAATGATTATTTGATTGATAGTTGCAGAAGTACAATTACAGACACAAATCAATATTTAATTGTTAGAACTTAATTAAAATGGATTGACAAACACATTTAAATAATTATGCCCAGCTCTTGTTTTACAAATATAAGGACGTATACGTGGATAATTTCCGTTGTAACTCTGTAATACTAAGCTAACGGATTACGATTAAGGAATTCACGCCAATACAATTGCATGCGTATGCTTTTAATGACATCATAGTGTTTGCATGCGTGTCGAAAACTTCATTATCAAAGATATCCGTTGCAGTACGACTTTGTACGTATGAAGGTTTTAGATAGGAATTATTCATAAGGGTTTGGTTGAAAATCCGTTTTTAATCAAAAACATTCTCCGAGAATAATCAGAGCACAGTTTGCAAACAAAAAGAGAATTTAGATTTATAACGCATCAAATCCTAAAATACACCAACATTATTTATCTGTAAAAGTTGGATATGTAAATGACTGTATTTGTAATTGCGCACATTATCAATATAACTCAACATTTTCGTGTGTCCTTTATATCGTGCACTTGTGATCCATTGACAATTTGTTTTTATTATATTCATATAATTAATAACCATGTATAAGGCATTGTTTCTCTGTCTTCTTTATAATATTCATAAATTGCAGTTAGTTTTAAGATTTAAATGCGTTTTCCGTATAACAATATAAAGGTATACCCTGCTGTGTTTGAACGAAGTAAATGTGCGTATTTAGCAGTCTCTTTTCCTCACGGTCTACCCTTGAGTAAAAATTAAATAGTATCAGATGTTAAGTTTTTGTGTGCGTACATTAAAAATACGCATAATAAAAAGGTTTTCTGTATACTATGTTGTTTTTAATTGATTAATCGGTTTGCTTTCTTTATCGATAGCATAATTACTTGACAATTAATTTAACGTATAGTTCTAATTTATTTGCAGTTCTTATATATGTTTCAATATAATTGAATTAATGGAATACAAATAAAGTATGATTTATAATGGCGTTTTTATCAAATAGACAACGACCAGATGCAGGCTTTTATCAAAACCTATAAATTGATAATAATTGCATTTAAAAAGTTACCAAGGACGGCGCTAAGGAAACGCTATAGCTTGCCTATTGTTTTTTTGTCGAAGAAGCGGAATCATTTGACATTAATAGAAACCATAGTAATGGGTCTATCTATGTTATTAATGTGTCCAAGTATGATTAAATACATCGATTTTAGTTATGGCAAGGTTAGAGTTTTTTTACGCGTACACAAAACATACCAATGACATTATCGGGACTGTTTTGTTTCGAAAAATGACACCAGTTTGGTTATTACGTACCTGTCAAATGTAAATATCGCTGATAAAGGCGCACACAGCATTACACACAAAACCATTCATTTAAAATGTCATTATTAAATACCTTTAAATGAGTGTGTTTAATATGATATCAACACTGTGATGTTTTTACTGTTAGTAAAAGAAATAACATAATACATTTGCGAGTTTGCATGACGAAAATGGAAATATATATATTATTTATGAGGGTGGTAAATATCAAAATTCAAAACATATGACTTCTTTCACTGTATTACTGTAAATGGTTTATCATCAAATATAGCCATCCGTTAACGATCTAATATAAAATAATTTAAAACCCAAAATAAGAGTGTACACTGATGTCAGTTGGCGAAGTGCAAAGGGGTAGCATATGCTAAGTTCATCTTGCCTGGAAAACTGAATCTTGTGACAATCGTATTTACGGCATTTTCTGTATCCCTCGCATCGATTCGGCGATTGGACATACACCCTGTAAGTTCTATGTTCTCATAAAACGAAGACCTTCTCCTTTTTTGCAAGAATCTGTCATAAACTCGAACATAGCCAAGTTTTACTTCTGATGTTCTCACGGCGTAAATAACAGGTTCGAACATTGTGTTTAATATGACAAACATGAACAAAACAGAGTTAACTAGGAGCAGTTTGTCGTGAGCAGCTTTAGTCATTTTGAAATAGTCTGGTCCCAATATGTACAGAACGGTATGGTATAATCCTATTGGGCACCAACAAAGTGCAAATGTCCCGATTATAAGGAGTTTTGTAATAATGGCTTTTACACAATGGGAACTTTCTAACCGATGATGGCGGTCATCACGAACGGGTTTCCTCACTTGATAGCAGATCCGTGTGTAGATTATCAAAATGCCGACCAGAATAATGAAAATAGATATAATTATGACGAGTTCGTAGTTAAATATTGTATTATTCACATTATTTACATGGTCACAAAATGCTGTGTCTTCTTTGAGAAAGCTAGGTAAACTTACAAGCAAATCTCACACTCCGCAAAAAATACTTGTGAACCACAAAAGTGCAATGATGATTCTTATTTTTTTCTTGGAGTAGAGGCAGTAGTAATACAAGGCCTGCATAATGGCGACGTAATGGTCTACAGCCTCAAAAAACAAATACCATCAATATTAGCTTTAAAATCTCTGTTGGCTCCTTATAGCCTTGAAATTCACCACGGTCGTATGGGGTCGTGTTATATTGAGATTCGGTGACATATTCTATAAAGGTCACATTTACAAATCGCAAAGTTGTAGATGTTAAATTGTACATAATTACTTTTCATACAATTTCCAACTCGCTTTTGTTTTCAAGGTGTTGTCTTTCAGTGGTAATTCATGTTTTCTTCTTTTATCACTTTTTCCGAATCTCTACTTGAGATCAACTTGATTGTATTTAATGCTATCTCTTATAGTCATATTTCAACCTTTTGTAATGCAATACCAATTAAGTCCCTGTATGCAATTTGATTTTTCTGCAACCTTTTGCACAAGTGTCATGTGTTTGTTCTTTTCAACTGTGTAACGTAACTTTTTCCTTCGAAATGTCTTCTCATCCTATCTTCTTTTTTTGTATTGTCACTTTATCCTCATCATTGCTACTGTCAATTGTTTTATTTCATATTGCTGTTTTAGTTTTCCTCTTCAATAAATTTCAATACTGTCATCTTTCAGACTGTAACATGTTTTTCGTTTGTTACTATTAAACGGACCATTCATAACATTTCTAGTCTTGTATTTCGCTAACACTCAGAGCTGCAGACCGAATGTTTTCTCTCAAATGTTCGTAAGCCAATAAAGATCCGTCCTGAAAATAAACAAAATGGTTGTCTGATTTCTCTTGTATTGGTCGTTCCAATATAAGCCTTTGATATCCATGCGGCAGCAAAATATAATTTATGAGTCTGAACACTTTTTTTTATTCTGATGCTGTCTGTTGAATACATAAAGGAATACATTTCAGACAATGTGATAAGCAGATTGTTAGAGTAATAGAAGGTAACATTAAATAAGCAGAATTTGAATTTTGCGTTTACAACATAACATTGCATTCCAGTTTGGCATATTTACAAAGAAATATAGAAACAAAAAGTTTAGGACCGTTGACAATTTAAAACAGCTGCATTTACGATCATCTGTATGATTTTCTTTTATTTTGGTGACTGCCCGGTCGAAGAATGATTAACATTTGAAAATGATAATAAATTATTATTCTTCACTACCCGTCGTTCATATTATTTTCTTAGAACGGGATTTATTCCCTCTTTAAGCCAAATCATATACGTTTTGGAAATTACACGCAACGATCTCAAAGCGTGAGTTTTATTCACCATCACGCTAACATTGAAATTAATGACGTGCATATATTGACATATCGTTGTTATTTATCTGTTCGCTACTTATTGCACGGGGACTTCTGAAATGCGAAATAATACATACACAATCCGAACATAACTTTCTCTATGTGAAATTTGTTCATTTACCTTACACATATGTTTATCATAAAAATTAAAATAATTAATTAACTATTACTTCTATGGTATGTGGTACCTAACAACTCTTGAAAAACACACCTATGTTTTTTATATCGTATATATGCACTATGTTGTTTTTTGGAGTTTTTGCTGTTGTACCAAGTTTCTTGTATGTGATGTTTTGTTTTTGTGTTCTATGTCATTGGCGATTATCCTGTGCCATGCAACGGGGTTTATGTTTAAATGTTTGGCTACCGAGCTTGTTTCTGTAGTTTAACATATATATATTGAATCGTAACACACTTACACAGTATACACAGTATACATATTTACATTGGTAATTAAGAGGTTTTACGCCCTGACGTCATAACACACTTACACAGTATACACAGTATGCATATTTACATGTGTAATTAAGAGGTTTTACGCCCTGACGTCATAACACACTTACACAGTAAGCACAGTATGCATATTTACGTGTAATTAAGAGGATTTACGCCCTGACAAAGTAAAAGAAGAATGGGATGTTTGCAATAACAAACTAATCTTATTCAAGCTAATCTTATTTGAACAGTTAAAAGCTTGATATGTATCTAACTCTGATTTATTTTACACAGTGAGGAGCAATCATTCTTATACGGTAGATTGGTATTAATTGGTCGTAATTCTAAAGAATAAGAATTTTAAAAATGTCTTCGAGTAATAACTCGGGGTTATATATTGAACTGAAATGTTTTCTTGAAAAAATGATGAACTTATTGAGAATACTTTTTATATCCTAAATGTTTTTAAAAAACGTTGAAACAAAATATCAAAATCTGAAATGAACTTAATTTCGTTTGATACTTAGTATAAGTGTTATCATATATATGATTTGAATACTTGTAGTTTAAAACCTAAGAACTATCGCGATACAACATTAGCCATTATTTAACGATCTCAACGTTGGTATTTATGTTCATAGTATGCAATGACATACTGTTAAAACACACCGTAAGACGCATGAAACATCCATGTACGACCATATAAATTATACTCATCAATATGTTCTAGCTGGTAAAGATGATAAATACCAGCCTATAAACAGCCACTGACTAATAATTCAATGCATACACAATGATCACTGGAGGATTGTACACGACTTATATGTTGATCACAATACTTGTAAACATTCCATAATTGACAATTTATAATACAACTAGGTTTCTTCTGTGTGATATGCGTAAACTGAAATGATATTTTTTTCAATTTCTGATGTTATTCGAAATAAAGTATAACAACTTTTTAGATTAAATGCTATTCCACAAAATGAAGATTGTTATATCAGTCTATGCAAATGTTATATTTATTGAAATTAAATTTTCCCTGTGGTCTACGTGAAGAACAATACTTCACTCTTACTTGAAAGCATTTCTTCAATCGAAACGCGCTCGATTATTTATATTGTAGTATTATCATCGGAAGTTATATCTTTGGTGCCATCTTTAAAGTAGTAGACAAAGCAACGGTATGTACAATAACGTATATAAATATATTAACGTACAATCCCTTTTGAAGTGAGTTGTTTTAAGAAACGAAGCTATTTCAGGTTATTGTGAAAAATGTAATTGCTATTGGAGTCGGTTCGACGTATTGTCACAACATTGACATTGTAGACAATTAGTGTATTTCTGCTTAGTTTCATGCTTAATACTATAGTGACAATGCTGTTTTCTGCTTTTTAACGAAAGTATAGCAATGATTATCCAAATCACATGTTTAATTTGATTTACGACAAAAAAAGAGTATTTTTTGAGATTATAAATCCTGTAAATCAAATCTACTGAATCAAGTTTCTACAGATCATGATGTATTCAGTATGTATGTTTGATTATTTGTCTATTTGCCTCAACCACAATCAAATATTATAACATATGTAATTATTACTAGCAATAGCGCCAAGCCTAGTGCCTAAAAGGCATTGACCTTTTCGACTATACACAAATTACTTATGTTATTACATCAAATTTAATCTAAAGTACACCAGCTGTTATAAGAGTACTTAAATGTTCATAATTAAATTTCGTTTAAATTAAAAATTATTTCAAAACAAAATACCATAAAATATGGAATTCGACTTTGTTAACATGTTGTTTTTTTTAAAGTTTGCATCTTATTCCAAGTATTATCTTCAAACTAGTATCAGTTTCGTATCATATCAAGATGAATATTTACAATAATAAATTTGATAAACCTTAGTTACAATATGGAGATATAATCAACGTTTGCCGTATCTATTTTAAAAGAAGACAAACAGTGTGCGTATAAAGCTTTGTCAGGCAAACTAACTTCTGTCTATGATATCGGTTTTTTTTTTCACTGTTCTAACTAAAGAATCATCTTGAAAAGATGAGTGCTATTTTAACACAAACAGCTATGTTTTAAAAGTAGTACAAACGTTATGACTAATTTTTTTAAGTTGCATTATGATGTTAATGTGCTCAAAATACAAAAATGGTACACCAACTTTAAAAAGAAACTGCTTTAATATAGTTGAAGGAATGGTTCAGGGAAATATGCCATTCCTCTTGCTGTTTGAGATGGTTTATATGTATGCCAAAGGAATTTTAACGCATACGTTATGAGTGATGTTTATATGCTTTCAAAATCAAAACTCCAAGTACAAACCCAATACCTCAATATTTAACGATGCCCATGTTTAGAAGACAAGGTATTAACATGTTGTCAGTCCATTGACCCTGACTCTGTGCGTATAATGTTCACAAATTGAAGTTGGTACTACGTTTTATAAATTGATACAGGCTTTCAATCTAAAACCATTGTCAACAACTTCAATGGCTTGTCATTCATTTTGTTTAGAAACACAATGTTTCAAATAATGTTTATAGTCCATTTACCTTGATTATATTTGTATGACGTCAATCATTGTTCACATATCAAAACTGATGTTTTGTTTCATTAATAACTAGAATTATCTAAAAATTGATACATATGCATTTTTCCAAACAATTGCCAACAAGTTCGATGGCTTGGTATTCATTTTGTTGTAGCTTCTGTAGAATTTGGTAACTGATGCATATCATACATCTCGTCAATGTTAGAAGATAAAAATAACTTCCACGTAAAAACGCTACATAGTTTTTGAAATGCACGCATACACAAAATTGTAACTATTTGGATGTAAAAGTATTGGAATATTCATTTGTTGGAGATGATTTTATATCATCGATGCAATACATACATTTGCCTTTAAACTGTGGCATCGGAAATCCTTTCATACACGGATGTTTGCCGATAACAACGGTATCTCTATGAAAAGCAAAACAATAGAAACAACATACTTCAATCACGTGTTACATGATGTCTACAAAATACACTGATGATCGAATAGGCTTCTATAATGATTTATTTTTGAAACAGTATCCTGTAAGAGGATGTTGATAGACGTTGCAACAGTTAATGTTTATTTCACAAGTTGTAGGTAATATTGTTTTTTTGTTTTCTTTTCCAGAACGTCTTCATTCAGTTTATCTCATGCATTGCGGTGTTTATCGTAAAGTGACGATTGTATATATCTATATATCAGTATTTGATCATTTGAAACAGAGGCAACAGACACATCATTTTAGCGCTTCTTTTACTTTTTTTGTCTTTTTCTATTTAAACTGTTTCAGTATGAAAACCTAACGCGAACTTACACAGTGTTGAGGAGAAGACAGAAATTTGTGTTATATGAGTAATATATTTCACCCCGAGAACACCAAAAGCAATTAGTTCACTCTTGAAACATATTTCGATCTTACTCTAAATCTAACAATTATCCTCTTTAGCTCACAGTGTAATTGGTAAGAAATATTAATTATTGTTTTGCAATTAAAACTTCTGAATATTATATAGACTTTTAAAGTTAGATAGTCAAGCTTGATGTTGATTTCGAAAAGGTTTATCAAGGCAGCGATATGTATTAACAATTGATGAGGTTATTTTGAAGTTAATTTTATTGTTTTGAGATTTCAATACGATAAGTTTAAAGTTTACTATGGTTCCTGTAGTTGTAAAAAACAACATAACTGTTTGACTGCATAATGATGTTCGAACGGACTTTCCAATAATCATTCTACTATACTAGTTGAATTCAAAACCAAGTTTATACTCCTTTTATTCGTACGTTTGTACTTATTTGAGTTTGACTGTTGTAGATTACGAATATAGTCCAATACACTGTTTTGCGTAATAAAACTAGTAATGGTGATCATTTTCTGACGATGGACACGTTTTGCTTTTTGCCTTCTGCTGCGTTTTATTACCATTTGTGATTTTCATTTGTGAAAGGTGTTTAACAAAAATCCGTTTTGACATTTAGGGATGAATTGTAACAATTAAGACCACGGTTTAAAAATTTATATTGCATTGCATTGTTTTTCATATAACTATAGGTAATGTGGACATCGTTTAAACAAATAGTTCAATGATTTACTGAATGAGCGTTTGGTCATCTATTTGTACTTATTATTGGAGTGCAATGTTTATAGTGTAACCGAATTAAGGTAAATAAACCGGATATCAGACAAGGTCTTAAACCCTATAAAATTGTGAAATATTAAGTACTAAAACACATTAGTGGTTAACGTATTGTCGGTTGTTTTCATTATAACTGTATGTAATAATTTAACACTCGAGTTTATTAAAAGTTGGAAAAGGCCTTCTGGATATTTGTACGACAATATTTCCCATTATTTCAGAAGCTAAGACAGATATGATGATACAACTGACAAAGCAAAGTTAGACTTAAAAAAGGGATTGTCAATGGAAAGCTTTGAAACGGTAAAACGTTGTAGAATAAAATGGCAGCCAAAATGTTTCAAAATCGTTCAAAAATATTCAATAGGCGGCTTCTTTTTCTGACTACTTATGTACATGTTTATTGACGCTTTTTTGTTTCTTAAATTCAACTATGAGTTTGATGATGTTCACATGAAATAGATTATTGTGCAAATAAAAAAGCAAATATTACGTCGTATTTATATATAAATGAAACGTACCTCTACCAAATATATTCAACTCAATAAGCCATTGCCTTTGTTATAATCATAATACGCACGTTCTGATATCGTAGATATGCCTTCAATGCAAAGTGGCTCGTAGATATATCGCTATTATATATGCCAGATGAAATCGAAATGTGGAGGACACAGTTATTTTTTATCTGAAACAGAAATACGTTTAAAATATACGAATTTTCTGTAATTTTTGTGTTTTAAATATTTGTAATTTTAATGCTCAACCTTGAGAACAAGATGCACCATAAGATCGTTATTATGTGTTAGACTACACACCTATCGTATCGGGGTAAAAAAGTAGTGCCGTATGATTTTTAAATTTATATATGTATATATTTTCAATCTTATTATATATATATCTATATATATTTTTTAATTATTTTAGCACTACCCATGTTGATTTGTATAAAATTTATCAGAGTGCTATATATTTTAAAACATCACCATTGCTGCTCTCCAAAGAGAAATTATACTTGTATTATGTCCGCAAATATCGAATAAAAATCCCAGCACTATTATATCCACGTTGTTGTGAAAATAGGCAAAGGTTAGCCATTAATGTACGTTTTCCTGTTTTGGTTTTTATTTTGTTTACTTTTGTTTTGTTTTTATAGGAAGGTTTGGTTAAACGAAAAAGGGGGTTATCAGTTATGGTAGTGCAAACGTTTTAGTATGCGCAAAATCGCGACTATTCGTCCTTTTAACGCGCTCCCATATAGCCTGTAAGGGGGAGCTAATCTCGAAGATATCTCCGGATCCAAAAATGATAGGAGTTATAATACAGTTACTGTACCCAAGAAAGTCAACTGTCGCTGTTCTCATTGCATTAGACAGTTTTCAATGATTAAAACTTTGGTACGAACATTTTGCTAAAAACATCTTCGTCGCTTCTCGAAAACACAGTTCCGAAGGTTTTGGCGTTTCCTGAAACGAATTAATACTATCAAATGCATTAAATATGAACGAGCGCCGCCAACTTTATTAAAATTATACACAGGTTTTTGCTGATTAACCATTTCATATCTCGAATGATCACAAACTAGGAACACTTTAATGTGTATTTATTTAGAACTAAAAATTAGACCTAATCACAGTGTAATCAATGCCCTAGCACCGGCATTTAGAATAGTATACTGCTTTTTTTAGGATTCACTGTTCTATATTCCGACTGACCACAATGAATTAACACGCCTGCGAATGTGCTTATTAAAAAAAAATCACGAAATATTCTCAAACATGTTGTTGATGATAAAGTATTAAATAGAAGCAGCTGTCATGTATGTATTATATGTTTGATAACACTGCATCATCTTAAACATGACTATACACAAATCCACGTTAGCATGTTCCTTGGCCGATAACACCGTTATCTGCGTGAGAAACCCTTCTGTAGTAAGATGTTAACATTCTAAAACGCACAGATGATGCAAAGTTAATATCAAACATAAAACAGATGGTGATGTAATTCCACCATTTAACCATAATTTGCTACGCAACGTATTTCATGCCTTGCATCAAAACTACATTTGTAAAAAAGGAGATCATGTTCACTTCCTTTCCGAATAAAGCCTTTCGAGCAATTAAATGCCACTATGATGTATATTACTCAAAGGATTTCTCTTTAGCCGTTGTGCAATAAATGCCTTTCAAAATATTAAGAGGAAAAGGTATAATCCTTATCCAAGATAAAAAAACAACATTAACTTATAATGATAAATATATAAAATTCAAAATATGTTTAGTTTTTGGTATTATTAAAGGTGGCTTGAAATGCAATCGGATAATGGAAATATTGGCTATAATTTATTTAAAAAAAATATCATATCATTTGACGACTGAATATATAATTGCGAACAGGCTCCTTGTCAATTACCAACACAATCGTATTGCATCATCCGTTAAAACTAGAACTAATATGTATTAACAATAAAATATTAACAACACTTAACAACCCTTCTAATTAAGGAAAATTATATTACGTGAGATCATAAGAGGACGAGCATTTAATTATAAACCGCTGTCTAAGCATAGTCGAATGGTGTATTTTTTCATAAAAATCAAGTAACAAAAATCAAAGAAAACTACAGGAACAAGCGAAGTAGACGAAAATAAATAGATGTTGCTTACGAGTGGAATAAAATTATTTCTTAAGCATTTAATTGCGAATGATTATGATAGCCCAAGGAAATCGTACAAAACACAACACACTTTTTACGACGTCCAACTGTTACGAAAGTATTTATTCGTAAGCAATTATTTCTTACATAACTTGTTCTAGTTTAATTAACGCGTATTTCTATTCAGCCTTTTCAGGGTTAAATTAAATACTCTGTCAAACCGAATTGAATACGTTATTTTTATAACAGCAACCACAATCACACATGTATCAATACTTTGAGTTTAACATAATCTCCTTGTAATACTGAACAGGAGCGACTCCGATGCTCGTCCGTTCTGTGTCACAGTTCAACACTGAAACTCAACATTACAACCAAAGGTAGGTTCTGCTATGAATGTGTTGTGTGTTAAAATATTCAATTACATATCTTGAACGTTTATATGTAAGATTAATTATGGAGGGTTTGCAGGCCGATTAGGACCAAATTGCCCACCACATTAAGTACCCACATATTTATACACATAACACCGTTAATATAAATATACTGTAGTTTCTTGCTGAAATCTGTTTCCCAAGATTCCCAAGTAGTCATCACTAAAAAACTTTCATTTTAAAAATGTAATTTAGATAGTAATACGACACAAATAATAATATGTTTCATATATTACTTTCAATTGGTAAACATTGATTGTTATTACAGATACAAATATATAATGCCATCTGTTAAAGATTTAAAAAAAAATGCCCCTTTCAAACCCAGTAGAGTGTACAATGCTGTCATTAGGCGACGTGCAATGTGACGCACATGTCGAGTTAGTCTTGCCGGAGATACTTAGTTTTGTAACAATCGTTAAGTCGGCCTTTTTCCGTATTAAGCGAATCGTTTCTGCGCCTGAAATATGAGTGCATTTCGTTCTCATAAAACGAAGACCTCCTTCTCTTTTGGAGAAGTTTGTTGTTTACTCGAATATAGCCTTGTTGCACTTTTGATCTTCTCACGGCGTAAATAACAGGATCGCATATTGTGTTTAATATGATGAACAGGAACAAAATGGAGTTAACTAGGAGCAGTCAATGGTAGCTTCAGTCATTTTGGAATAGTCGGGTCTCGATATGTACAGTACGGTATGGTATAATCCTATTGGGCACTAACAAAGTGAAAATATCCCAATCACAAGAAATGTTGTGACATTGGCTTTCATGGAATTGGAACTTTCTAACCGATTATGGCGGTCATCCCGAACGAGTTTCCTTACTTGGTAGTAGATCCGTGTGTAGATAATTAGAAGTCCGACTAGAACGATGAAAATAAATATGACAATGACAAGTTCGTAGTTAAAGGTTGTTCTATTCACAGTATTAACATGACTACAAAATGTTGCTTCTTCTTTCCGCTAGGTAAACTTACAAATGAATCCAACACTCCACAGAACATGCTTGTCGTCCATAAGTCTGCAATAATGATTATCACTTTTTGCTTGGTGAAAAACCGCTCGTAGTACAAGACCTGTATAATAGCGACGTAATGGTCTACAGCCATCAACACAAGGTTGAATAATGTTGATGTCAGTGCGATATTAAGGAACATTTTTCTCAGAAAGGGTGGCGACGATGTTTAAGCGTGAGGATATCATTAAACACACAGGAGAGTATTACCATGATATAAGACACGCACAAATTAATGATCAGGGTGTTATACGGTGACCATCGCTTGCGAAGAACGTTTAAAGTAGCCAATATTGAGAAAACAATATTTGTATTCTATCCTGAAAATAAACATAATGCTTGACTGATTATTGAAGTATTGGCCATTCCTATATGAATATTTGATATTCAAGATGCTGCGAAATTGATTCATAATTCTGACAATTTACATTTTATTATGAGAGTTGCTGTCGAAAATATTGAGTGAGTTTGCGACAGGGTGAGAAAAATAGGAGAGTATTTCTAATGGGCAGCATTTATTCTATAAAGGTGGTTGTATATTATTGTTGGCTTAAATATCATCAAATTGTTTGCTTCGAGTGTATACATGTAAAATATTTCTTTCCAATTAATGCGTGTATATAAGTCCAATTTTACGCATTTGGAATGTACTCTTTTAATTTAAATACATGTGTGATAAACAGATTTGACCTGAATAATCAATACATAAACAATTATGATTTGCTTTTCGTTAAAATTGATTGGGATTTTTTTTCATAGCCAAGTGGTCACACTTTCCTGAGATAAAATCCACTTTATAGCGTGTATATTTTGTTAACTATCAACCTATGTTGGGCCACCTTTAGCTTTTTGTCATTAACAAGGTGGAAAACGCACATATTGTCCCTGTTTTTGCGATTGTATTATTTGTCCGAAGAAGTCCGTGTCCGACAGAAAGCAAGCAGATGTGTTTGAAAATAACATAACATAAAAGTAAACTTAAAAGAGAATTGTGAATAACAAAACTTCTACATGCGTTTAAACTAAAACAATGAAATAATGAACCAGTGCAATTGAATATAATAAGCTTAATCTAAATAACCCTAACAACAGGTAATGGCGATGTATTTTATAAAAAATCAATTTGTTGCGAAAAACACATTCCTCGTATGGTTTAAGATATCCATGTCATAAGTGTAATTTCACCACAAACATTTTCCCCTATCACTTCGGATAATCAGATATGGATATGATAGAACTGGAAGTCCGCATACTTTTCCGTTCTATAAACTAGACTTTTATGTAATATCTTACTACAGAAAGCTCTTGAACGGGTAGCACAATTTTGCATTGAAGAATATGCTTTGAAAGTAGAAATGAGATTTTGACTACATTGTAAACATACGGAATGATGTGAGGAATATCAATATGAACTAAATAAAACATTAAAACCTTGAACCTTATTGGAGAGTGTTTCCTCTGTCTGTTTCTTTCATGAACTAATTTTCATATCAATACGGTAACCAGAAACAAATAGCATGCTGATGAAGTACAAGAATATATAGAAATACACACTCCTGTTTGCCAGATAAGCAACAGAATAAACACGAGATTGAAATCATACGATGGCTGTCATATTTATTCGTTTCCTTTCCAACAGACATGCGCATTTTAGATACCTATCAACTCCGTTCCATTTTAATATCATTTGAAATGGTTGAATTGTGGAAAGAAAAAAGGTGAAAATATTTTATTTATATGAAACAAGGTTTTTCTTTAACCTTAATCGGTTGCAAGATATGTCCTGAAGTTGAACAAATTATTTACACTTTACGTGAACGTTTAAAAAATAGAATCGAATTGCTTACAATATATTTAGACATGATGACTCTAGCCTGTTCGACCAACAGTACCATATTGTACTTCAATCTGTTACGGATCATAATTGTCAACCTTGACAAAATCTACATTAATATCACACTCTTTTGTAATATAACAAAGACGGAATGTTTATCGGTTTCATCAGTATGTAAGTGTTTTATTTTTTATTGTTTGTGATTATCGTCCTAAATTATCTTTTATAATCACATTTTATTATGCTTTACATCATTAAACATTATGCTTACAACATGTCACCACATAATTTAATCTTACTTTCAAAACTTCTTAGTGTAGCTATTTTCCGAAAAACGTACTATGGAAATGACGACACGTCTTGGTACGCAAGGTCAAGATTACAGGTCTGTTTGTACGATAAATTGCGACATGAAAGTATAGGTTTCGATATTTATTGTGGAAGATACAAAAGTTCAATACAAGCAGGAAATATCAAACAATAAAACGTGAAATAAATTGAGAAGAATGAAAATTCCGACATTTGACTTCTAAAATCTGAATCCGCAATTAAGAAGATAAAACATTAGCAAACGCTAACAATCCTCTTTTACTTTGGGGAAAAAGCACTTCTCGACATTCATTAAAACCACAATTATAGTTTCCGCTATGCATGCGTGTTTAAATTGTACAACTATTAATTTAAATTTCTTCAAAGATTACATTCAGGATCAATTAAGATGTTTTTGATGCCGTCAACTACCATAGCAATGCATAAGCAATCGTCGACAACGACACCAAGACTATGACAATACCTTGTCGCTTTTCTTCGAAGAAAACAGACGATAACACTTACTAGTACAGTTTCGGTTATTTCATTTACATAACCACCAAATAAATGAACAACAGGTTTAAACATACAAAACATCGATTTGATCATATTTTTTTTCGTTCTTTTTGTTACCTGTTATTACAGGTTTACACATTCCCTAAAATACTACTCTTTACTTTTTTAATACATTTTAATGTAAATATGACATAATGATAATTACGTTATTTGACACATATTATGATATATTTTCATAATATTACTATGATTCAGTTAACAATATTTTGAACAAGTGAAGACTAGTATTACCACCTGTTAACAATCTGATCAATTATCCCTTTCAAACCCAAATTTGGATTGCACACTGCTGTCAGTAGGCGACGTGCAATATGATGTACATGTCGAGTTAGTCTTAGGAGATACTCAGACTCGTAACAATCGTATAGTCGGCATTCTCAGTATCACGCGAATCATTTATGCGTCTGAAGTATGAGTGCATTTCGTTTTCATAAAATGAAGAACTCCTTCTCTTTTGTAGAATTCTATTGTAAACCCGGATATAGCCCAGTTTCACTTCGGACCTTCTCACGGCGTAGATTACAGGGTCGCAGAGTGTGTTCAATATGACTAACAGGAACAGAATAGAGTTAACTAAGAGCAATTTGTCGATAGCAGCTTTAGTCATTTTGGAAAAGTCGGGTCGTAATATGTACAATACGGTGTGGTATAATCCTATTGGGCACCAACAAAGTGCAAATGTTCCAATTATTAGGAATGTCGTGACAATGGCTTTCATGGAACGGGAGCTTTCTAACCGATTATGGCGGTCATCCTGAACGAGTTTCCTCACTTGATAGCAGATCCTTGTGTAAATGATCAAAAGTCCCACCAGAACAATAAAAATGAATATGACAATGACAAATTCGTAGTTAAAGGTTGTTCTATTCACAGTATTAACATGATCACAAAATGTTGTTTCTTTTTTCCGAAAGCTTGGTAAACTTACAAATAAATCCAACACTCCGCAAAACATACTTATCACCCACAAAGTTGCAATTATGATTCTAACTTTCTGCTTGGAGAAGAAGCGATCGTAATACAAGGCCTGCATGATAGCGACGTAATGGTCTACAGCCATCAGGACAAGGTTGAACAAAGTTGACGTCAGCGCAATATTGAGGAACATCCGTCTCAGAACAGGCGTGCAAGGGTGAAATCTATTTTTAAACATGAGGATGTCATGAAGAACACAGGAGAGTATCACCATGATATCAGACACTCCCAAGTTAATTATTAGAGTGTTATACGGTGACCATCGATCGCGAGTAACATTCAAAGTAGCCAATATTGAGAACATATTTGCTAAAAATCCGAAAACTATCAATATTAGCTTGATAATCTCCGTGGGCTCTCTATAGCCTTGATATTCACCGCTGTTACTAGAAGTATTGTTATCAAAGTTTTCTGTATCATTATTCTCTACTGTCAAAGTCACCAAAGGGATTATGGAAGTTGTTATATTATACATATTTCTTCTTTTTTTCTTAGTGGACAATTGTTTTTCTTTGCTTCTAACGTGCTCTCTATTCTTTATCGATACGATTGTATTTCCAATGCCCTTTTACCTTTGCGTAGTTTAACCCACTTTATTGCATTGATGAAGCAACTCGTATCAACCTTGCCTGTATTGTTTAGGACTAAAGTTATTTTCTTCCCATCGTTCAAACTGCTACTTGTTTGTTCATCCTTATTATGTAACTTTATTATATAAATTTTGTTCTCATCGTTTTAATTTTTTTTTACTGTCACTTTATCCTTCTTATTTCAACTGCCACTTTATATTTCTGACATCTATTGTCGTTTAAATTTTATATCCCTTTCGGCACTTGATCTTTCTCCCTCGATTTAAAATTTGGTTATTCATGATTCTCTGCTTGCTGCTGGTATATTTCCTCTAATCGTTCGTGTTCTATCCTGAAAATAAACAAATGTATTTGTCTTGTATTGGTTTTTCCGAAATGAATATTTGATATCCAAGCGGCTGCAAAATATAATTCATAAATCGAAAAATCAACGTTTAAATTTGAGAGTGTCTGTTGAATATATATACAACGACACAGTGATAAGAAAGGTTAGGGTAATAGAAGGAATAATTTAAAAGCCACTAACTGGATTTTGCGTTCACGACATAAAGGTGCAACAGAAATCTCAACAGCCATTACTTCTTCCTTTTGAGCTGAATTACAGTTTGCTTAAATATCTGATTTTGAGTTTGATGAATGTTGCACATGTTTTCACAATGCATACATTCGCGTTGGTCTGATTTTACGCATTGAACCATGAATGTAATTTTGTATTATATATTTTTGGTATATCAAAATTACTCTTACGTAGGTTATTTAATGTACAGTCGCCAAGACGATGTAGCGACTGACCTGTAATTGACAAACGTAATGGATGTCTGTTTGAAAACATCGTGTTAAATGTTTGGTTTGAATTTGTTTGTTTTGCTGTGTATTGTTTTTATTTGACTTAAACAAAAAAGAATCCAATATGAGAAGACATCATACAAAAATGTTTTAAATTCATTATTTTCATAAGTGAGTAAGTGTGTTTGATACAATACCTTTAGACCAAATCGGAAAATCTCGTTGTTCTATATTCCGAAAGGTTCACTCTTCAAATGAAACAAAAGGGATTTGTTGGGTAATTGATGTCATACTAATCCTACGTGTTGATCATAATTATGCGTTTTTCAAAATGAATTATTTTATCAACTTAAATAAAAATATTACCAAATACTCCTTTGAACCTACTTTCTGTCAGATTAAGTTCTATACCATTTTGTGAAAAGTTTGGACTATATTGTCTTTTTTAAGTGATCTTCCTTATGTATTTTACAATTGTGAAACAAGATAATATAAAAACATTTATCACTATCGTAGGCACGTTTTTACGGGAGAGCTTGGTCTTGTGTTGTGGGGTGGAGTACTTGGAGGAAAACTGAATTGTCCGGCTTGGTGACCACAAACCAAACCCACATGCGCCAGGGCCGGGAATCAAATCTGGGTCGCCTATGGTAGAAGCGAGTGTGCTTACCACTGCGTTTACCGGACAACCAACTATAGTTTTTATAATTACACTTCAAATCAAAGTTAATTCCGCTATTAACTAATAACTACACATTGTTATCACAACTGAGCACGTTTATATGCACTTGGTGTATCAACGACCAAAACATTACTTTAGCCACTTGTATGACTTAGTCCCTGAATGTTTTATTGTAACATTATACATTTGACCAACCTGCTGGACCTTTCAATTGATACAGAGTTTACATTTCAGTATAGTGTGCATCGAATATATATATTAGTTTGATTAGGACTTTTATCGATAACGTGTATTATCCACTCTGTCTGCTGTTTTGTAAACATATGAGTACTGATCCCTAAGATATGACCTGCTTGGCCCGTCAATTGATACAGAGTTGAGCACTTTCGCTAATGTAAACCAATGTATGTATTAGTTTGATTGTGACTTTTGTTGATAACGTGTACAATGCACTCATTTTTGTTTTGTATAAAAATAAGGTCTGATTTCCAAAATTCGAAAATACTGATGTAATGTCTCAACTGAGAAATCCTAATTTGCTTTCGTTCGACTACACGACAGATGCTCCAAATTTTGTTCCTAATAGATCACGAATGGCTGGCAAATGTCCTACTTCTTGAAATTTAATTGAGAGAACAGTTGCAATTGGAATGTTTAACGCTCATTAAACAGACACGAAATGCAAACATATGGCTGCTATTTGTTATATATTCTAAATGATGTTTTACTTTTTAAAAATAACATCAACGTGTTATTACCCCTCGGTTTTTGTTCAGCCAAGAATTTATGGTAATGATAAAAATAGCAAAAATAGGGACGATCTGGTCCCATTCGTCTTTTTTAATGACTCAAAGACCAATGTTGCAAATCAAAGAGTATCAACACAACATTCACAATACAACAATAACAATAAATGCTAAAAGAAACAAACAATACAACAAAGAACAAAACCACGCACAATACAACAAGCGAAAAGAAAAACACAGTACAGTTAACAACAAAAAAACACACAACACAACAATCAGTACGACGCACATAATTGAAAAAAAGAAACATAAAATACAATAACAATCACATGATACAACATACAACAAAAGCCACATAAATAATGCAACAAAAACAAACAATATAGCAATCATCAAGGAACACACAATAAAACATGAAAAAACAAACACTTACTACCAGAGGTAAGACACAAATAAACAAACAAAAATTAGCAAAATATATGAAGTTCGTCTATAGGGACTCATTTACAGAGTTTATGATGGCAACACTCGTTTTTAATTTTTCAGACTTTACTGACTTTATGAACAAACAACAATCAATCACTTATAGATTTGTAATAACGTTACTAACATTTTTTTCGCAAAAACATATGTACTGTGACATCTTATGTTTATATGATTGTTAACAACAGAGGTCTTTCTTAATTTTGTTGCGATGTAATTGTGGAACCATTGCTGTTAGAGGTTACTTTAAATCTTTGTAATATTATTGTCAGTATTGTTTCTTATTGAACCATTTAACAAATAGTAAAAAGTAATCATTGTAGAGCAAAACAATTTCCTCATAAAACTTTTGAAAATATGTTTGAACGTCAATTTTGAGGTATATTCCATTGTAAAGTTTCTGCATAATGACCGAACCAACTGTCTTAAAACTATCAAAAGTATAGAAGAAAACCTTTTCGATAGCAACTATCTGCATGATAATCTGAATGTCAAAATATATCTGGTGAACTAAATTTTAAGTTGCAAATCAAAATTACATATAACCAACCAAACACTGTTATCGTTAATATGTGAAACACAACTATAATTCCGACCTGTGACATTAACTTAACCATAAGCTTCTAAGCTTTTTTCTCATTTCTGTCTATTAATTGTTCTGTGCATATATAACGCGTCTATTGGTCAAATTGTAATATCGGAATAAACATTAACCAAACCATTATAACCTTTACATGATATCATCGGGGTTTTATTTGTTAGTAGCCTATTGCACGTATTTGATTTTGTGTTGTTAATTGTGTCACTTGATAACTTTGTTATCGACCACGGCACATGCTAGCATGAATCCGTGTTTGACAATGGTTGGGATGCAGGGATATATATATATATAGTTTACTGATGTATAAAATATAGTTCAATCTCCAACAAATAATAGTTTAACTCCTTTTCAAACTAGTCACAAACTCTCAACTTATGCGTATGAGAATGGTTAAATGCTGTTTAAATATTCTCAACTATTTGCACATAAATGATTTTTACAATATCGTCTAAGAGACTTACTCTGAGCGGCAGTGTGGTGTGCATCAATTTATTTTCAATTTGTACAGACGTTTGACTTAAAAAAATGAACAAAAAAGCAGTAAGTTTGTTGGCAATGGATTTTAAATGTGCATCTGTACAAATTTATAGAAATTTCAAATAGTCATGAAACATGTACCAGTTTCTTTCCCTATACAAGTTATGGGTCATACAACAAGGTCATAGCATATTACATGGTTGAAATATTGTACCTAGTTAAATGTTTTCTCATATATTTGATCGTGGGGTCTACATTTAAGATTTTGAAGCAAACGAGATATTTTTTTGAAATGTTGTCATTTTATTAACCCGAAAGCAAGCAAAAAGCAAAATATATTTGTTTTATTATATGAAAACATAAAGAAGAATAATTGTTTGACATATTTGTCCTATTATGTATTTGAACACAACTTTAACTAAATTTCTAATGGAAAATTGAATTATGTTCGTTTACTGGTTTAGTTTGAGAATGCATAGAAGTGAGAAACAGAACTTTGATTGAAAGGGGTTTTAAGTATGATGATGATTCAAATTAAATAAAAACCCAGCTTTTAAGAAAAAGGTTTGGAAAAATAATCATGCCTTTTTTATGATTGATTTTGGAATTTTAGCAGAGGCAGCATTAAAACATATAGCAGTCTATATTCATAACAATGTTTTGATCTTATTTTGGGATGAAAATAAATGTTAATGCAATTGCATGTACTTACCAAAATGAACAGTCCGCGGATATGATCAGAATTATATTTAAGTCAGTTAGGTGTTTTATTAATCCCACATTAAGTTGTAAAGGAGAACCGATAGTAATATAAACTAATCTATATTTTGGTTTGTCAAAACCAATGGTCCTTTCGTTACCGATCGCCATTTGTGACCATATATTTTTTCGATATTTTTTGTCATTATTTGCGTTACACGACCTCAATCAGAAAATAGCCTTTTAAGTAAAAGTACTCTAAAATTAGTAAAACAGCTTGGACAAGCGACAAATTTTATTTTATCATCAAAACAAATATTTAGCAGTCAAATAGAAGGCATTTTGTGTGAGAGAGAACTGTTGCCTTTTGAAAATATCTTCGGAGTTAAATTTTCATTTCAGCTAGAAAACAACATTTGCGCTCAGTTTGAAAGATAATTATTACAAACGAATTCCAGTTTGCACAAAAAAACAGCATAGTTTTTTTGCTTTTTTATAAAAAGGTGCAGAAAATCCGTGAATTGAAAAATACGTTTGATGTGACCCAAAATAATAAATTGCAAAACAGCATGAAACATTTCTTTGCATAAATAAAAATAAAAATCGAGATAGCTTACAAACAAACAAAACATGTTTAAAGGATTTAATTCATATTTATATTAAAGAATAACGTGTTCGATGTTCAGGGCTGCACAGGCAAAAAGAGAATTCATTTCTGTTGTAAGTGAGAAATTGTCATTCACCACAGAAGTGTAATTAACTAGCATTGAATGCTACACATTTCTATCTTTCGAGGGTGGGGTAATTGCACATGTTCTGACTATTTTTCTTTGCCAGTGTCATTAGCATGCAGAGTGATGGAACTTTCTGGACGAGTGACTGTTGAGGTCGGTTTTGGTGGACTATTGATAAGATATTGAAGCATTGTGTGTGATTTTCCTCTGACATTTCAGAATAGAAAAGAAGTCCGTTTCGCTGTCACGTGACCAACCGACTATATATAAACATCACGTGGTCTAATATCCTAAAGCTTAGAACATGATATGTTTCGAAAGTTTTTATGTTCATCTACGCTAGATTGCACCTAATCATTAATCGGGTTGATAAGTCCAAGGTATTGTAGCCACTCTCAGAGGGGATTGCATTTTTACAACAGTTGAACCATATTATTTTACATTTATACAAAACAAACTTTTGATAGTTAAACGACATTATTTTGCTGTTATTTAACGTCTTTTTTTTCAAAATTTTACATAATTTTCGATCTCCAACACAAAAACAAACATTGAATGATGAGGGCTGCAATATTTCACAGCATAAATAAACAAACAAAACACAGTTAACAAGGATCTTCAATGAAAAACCTTTTGTGAATAATTAAAACGATGTAGAATGAAATGGAAATAAAATTTTGGACATATTTGTGTATGCGAAGCGCCTCCATTTTCTTTATCACTGATGCCCATGTTAATATCAGAATGTTTTTGGTTTTGATATAATAAGCATAATGTAAACTTGTAATAAGTCGATTTAAAAAATACTAAACATCGTATGTATATTTAAATGATACGTACCACGACCAAATATATCCAACACAATCAGCTATCGTCTACTTTATAAACATAACACGCACCTTCTGAAATCCTGGTGCGATGACTGCGCGTTCGGCATTGATAAGCGATGCTCTTCAACTGGTATTTTATAAACACAGGTTTAGGAAACCGGAGCTTAGTAGTTCATGAATAATCGAAACAATTAGTGTTTGTGAGTGGTAATTGAATAATGTTTAAATTCTTTGCACTTTTCTATTGCTGGCTCGTAGACATCACGCTTTTCGGCATGGCAAAAAATGAAACAGCGGTTACATAGACATATCTTAAATAATTTTTAACTGATTGTATTAATTTAAATGGACAAGTGGAGAACAAATTCATTATCATAATAAGACAGAATGTTGATTAACAGTTTACAGTTTATATTATTAACCTCAATGCAAACCTTTAGACCTGTGTATACAAATTTCCATGTATTTAACATAAGTATATATTATTTTGAGGATACTGCGTTTTATTGTTGCTTTTTTGTGTAGTATGTAATTATTTTAGAGCGCACTTGTTTGAATAGGACTACTTGCTCTCGGAGCTCAAAACCTAGTCTGAGTCTGGAGGTTGGCGGTAGGGTTATACATTTTTTTGCGACCATTCCAGCGTAAAATTATATGCATTTGACAATTAGCCCCTTAAAACGTCAAACGGGCTGGGATATATGGTTATTAACCTAGGATCAGGGAAGCAATTGGCTACCTTAGACAGCAGTGTATTTTCAAAGCTGATGTAAATCAGCGTCCAAATGATATATGCAGTGTTTCATTCACGTGGCTATCCGTCATAGTTCGTAAACCAGTATTGTATATTGCTTCAGTAATAATGTTAAAATAATAATAGTTATATTGAACACGAGTTTATTACTAACTCAAATAATACGGTTTTTACCTTAAAGAAAAAAAAAGAATACAATTCAAATTTCATATGTCAAGAATTTGTGGAATGCATCATTTATCCACCTGCATTACAATAAAGGTCACACTTTATACAGTTTCCTGTTATCAGGAATAAAAAAAGAATATTAAATGTTATTCAAATAATCGGATTATGCAAATTATTGGTTGAAACATATGCCACAATGCCTTACTTCCAAAGAGTTCAAAACAATACCTCGAATATATCACTATATGGAAGGAAGAACATGTTAAAGTTACAATATAGAATCAAATGTCTTAACAGATTTTTGACACATGCCTTTCACAACCGTACCATCTAAAATCTATCAATTGAAACAAGACTATCAATACCAAAAGCGCAATATTAATGTCGCATGTTTACCATGGGTCACGGATCCAGCAGGATTTAGAGTATTCACTCGTTTCCCCTCAAATTGGAAAGCAGTCTCTATTTCTGAATAAAGAGTAATATACTATCAATTTAATTACTTAAACAACTTTGTAACAATACTTAAGCTGACCACTGAAGGAACAACATATAAAAGGCGGGGAAATATTTTGACCTTCCCTGTTGATATGGTGGAAAATGCTTCATTCATTTTATAATGACCAGAAACCAGTAAATATGCTGTTAAAAGTAATTGGCCTCGGACTTCAATTTACAAAACTGTGTACAGTATATAGTAATGTGTGTATATGTATGAATTCAGTTATTTAAAATGGAGATCAAAAATGACATCATCTAAAAGAGTTCCTATTTTTGGCAATTCCTTGTCGTTGTCAAAACAAATAATGCTGTTTGTATATGTAAATTCGTTAAAATGTATAATTCAAATAGTTAAAGCAAGTTAATAAACCAAAACGCGTAAGTTTTAAAAAATCTGCAAAGATCTGTTTTGTCAGGAAAGAATGACCTTAATAAAAAAGCCTTAAAATTTCAGATCTTCGTACAGTGTCCTCTTTTTATTTATTAACGCCTAGATATTGAATAAAGAAATGTTAAAAACTAGTATTTACAATCTGTGAAACACAAAACACTTTTTTACTCTAGTGACGGCAGCATATCTTAGAGGGCTTTTCAAATCATGTATTATTTTTAGAAAGCTGATAAATCAGTGGTGTTTTGTAGCAACAATCGTATTGCATGTATTGTATGCTCTTTTTGTTATATCTTCCAATAAAAAAAACTTTTTTATCGGCGTTCGGACGACGTGAATAGAAATATTCGAACTCTGGATTAATGTAAGAACTATCTTAAGTGTTCAACATTTAGATATACTGCCCGATAAACAATATTATCCCATCAAACGATTCTCATAAAACAGCATAACCGTTCGTAAATCTTGATATGATATCGTATGTACTTTAACTGTTCTACTTTCAATATTGTGTCTAACTTTCAAAGTATAGAATGTTAAGAAGATTTCCGCGTGCGAATCGATTGAGGATATACTTACATCTGACTGCTTCCTCGTTGTTGTAATGAGTAGATCAGAGGAGAAATATATTACTTGCATTAACTATATCATGTGTACGTTTGTGTATCACGTTTAATGTCGATTGGGCGCTACCTCTTCACCTTTTTCACAGTGTGTATTTTTTTTTACTTCTGGGCTATCCCTAAAGTGTTTATTGAATTAGTCTTACAAACTGATTAAACAGTTTTCCTTTTATCAGTAAAGAACTAAAGATATTCATATATTCATGCGTCTGGATTGTTTTGTAAACAAAATATAGGAGCATCAGTAGGTGAACAATATTCGTTTATATTTTATGCGTTTCGTCTTCTCCCATCTTTTGTACTAAATTGGCAACTAGATGTGGAGATTTATGCATTACTTCTCATATCAAAAGGGTTATTTGTATGTTATATCAAATTGGGCTGAAAGATGAATAAACACTTATAAACGACTTTGTCAAGTATAATTATTATGGCTTAATTATTATTAAACTTCCTATTACTAATTCCTGTTGTTGTTTTTTTGTTTTTGTTATGAGCTTGCACCTGAAATGTATAATTGTTTCTGTACTTTAAATTCAACTAAACATCGGAGCATCTGGTTGTAGTACAAACATTTTCCTATATATAATAAAAAGAACTATTATAATTTTCATACAAAGAGTGATAAACTTCCTTTAATAGATAGATGCTCGTGAGCACAATACTGAAAGATCGTTCTTGCTCTTAAACTAGAGTTTCGATATTTCTTTCATGTTTGTAGATATGGCAATTGTAATCGCACTGTTATGTCGTAAACACTAATAACGGATAATGTAAAATGCCCTTAAACTGCTCGTCATTTTGTCTTTATCACAAAATGAACTTGTAATGTACTCAACGACCACCGTCTGCAACTCTGAGTGTTAATTAGATTCAAGATTAAAGATTCAAGATTCATTTACAGAATATACAGAAGGCCATAGCCCATGTGGACAAATATGTATACAATTTAATGTTTTCAGGTGATTCCATGCATACAAATAACAAAACTAGAAATAAAAAAACAACAAAAAAAACAACAACAACAACATAAATATAAAAAATACGCATAACTTCAGTAAATCAAAATATTTTATTATCCAATCTATTAATTAAATTAACGTGTCAATAACGATGTATGTTTAATCACAGATAAGTTGAAATAAAGGGTAAACATGTATATATATATACAATAGTTGTGCTATCATGAGAGTTATGTTTGCAAATATCTGTAACTCCCTATATCAGGTAAGATTAGATAATGACTGTTTATGTAACAACATTTAGTGAATCATTGTACATGAACACTGTGTGCAAATATTCAGTATAGTAACAATACAGATAGAAAGTGTGTGTCGAAGTGAAAAGTTATATTTAATAAATACTTTAAGCAATCATGCGTACTTTTGAAAGCATACATCATTTATGCAACTATCACTTTCGAATTTGTTTTAATAAATAATAAAAGCTGAACTCTCACTTGTGTGTAACAGTACTTCTTTGTAAAAGTATATCATACATGTTTGTTAAACTAGTAAATATTTATAACTAACTACACAATACAAAACGTTACATGACAAACGGATAGGTCACAATACACATGCAATAATTAGGACTCATACCTGTCAACTGATCTAACTAAAAATGCATTGTAAACATATATACTAAGATTTTTTAATATGTCTTCTTTATCAGATGTTATTAATTGGATAAACTTTTGCATGTTTGGTCTACGTCTATAAAATAGTGGTATACATTTACGTCTTATATCGGAGTATAGGCCACATTCCTAAACAAAGTGGTATTCGTCTTCAAAGACTTGACATGTATGACATTTCCTCTCATCAACGGGTATTGGATTGGGTTTCGCCCATCTTCCACTCTGGATCATAAGTCTATGTGCAGATACACGTAACCTTGATAAACTAAATGGAAACGTTTTACTACTGCATGAGATTAAGTAAAGTTGGAGTTTAAAACATGCTATATTGTTATAAAACAAAGCTCTACTAGAGGCTTCTAATCTTCCGTTCCAGTTTCGGATAAAATTATCATTTAGTCTCTGTTTAACATAAACAAGAAATTATTTATCATTCCCTACTTCTTGGAAGAGCCATAAATCATAAAAACCGAGTGAACTCAACAGATCTCATAATAACGAGCATCAGCTTTTCTTATTATGGTACCTTTCACAGTCATTCAATAAAGTAAGATATATATTTTTTTAATCAAATTATTATTCAATGTACGTAATAACTTTATAATATTATTGTATCATATTGTCTGATAGTTTACACGTCCAAGCTCACCATCAATAAAATCATTCTGTGTACTTCTTTTAACACTCAACAAACTTTTACAATATTGCATATGTATTCGCTCTATGGCTTTACCTTTGACAAAGCCCCATACTTCACTACCGTAATTTAGAATGGGCGAAATAAGCTTATCAAACAAATCTAACTTGTGTTTAATAGTAAGGTCCGTCAATTTATACAAATACTTTTAAAGCTTGACCTGCAACTGTATTTTGGGCATCTGAATCTGAAAATGAGCCCCCGGGAGTAAAAAGCGTTCCCAGATAATTAAACTTCTTTACAATCTGAATTTCATTACCATTATAATAAAAATGAATATTTGCCGGCAGCCTAAAAAATATATTTGTTTTATCAGTATTCACAACTAATTTCCAACGTTTGCACTATTCTGACAATAAATTAAGACTTTCTTGCAATTCCACAGCATTATTGCAAAAATAATAATATCTTTGGCTATAGTATTAGAAAAAGTTTAAACGAATCAATATTGATACCATTAATACCCTTTTCATAGAAAATTGACTCTAAATCATTTAAAAACATCGAGAACAAGAAAGGCGATAAACACTCTCCTTGTCGTACACCTATTACACATTCATATGTTCCACTCAACTGGTTACAATACTTTATTAGATTAGATATAGGAATAGTAATGGAATGAATACTCCGTGCAATACTTATAAAAATTATGTAGTATAAAGTCACTTAACTGGTATGTTGAATACGAAAGTCTATAAGAAATATACGAAGGAAGCATTAAGTACGATAAAGTTTTATGATAAACTGTGAATAGAGTAACAGATAAAAGTAAACAAGATCAAACGATCATATATATCGCATAATCTAATTCTGTTAAAATATAATGCTTTTTGAATTGCTATCTAGTAAGCATCACAACAAAAGCAATACTTTTTACGAAACGGTTTATGAGGTAATTTCCTGTCTAAACACATTATAGACCGCGTTTGAAGGGAAAGAGTGAGAGGAACTGTCATGTTTTTCTATAAAATTTAGATGGAAAATGAACTACTTTATTGATTCAAATCTAGTTATTAATTCAAAACATAAATAAACGGCGAATTGCTAGAAAAGTGCCAATTAACCTATTCTTTTTTAAATAAGTTGTTTACAAACATGCGGAGTGATACAATTTCTGACTATAGAGAATAAACTTATGTTAAATTACACATGTGAATATTAAAATGCGTAATGGTTATATTGATAACATAATGGAATCTGCAGGGAGAAGCCCCGTTTATATTAAACCGAAAACGACGTACAGTTTTTGTAATTCTATGATTTTTAACATTGACGTTATGAATTCCTTTACAAACAAAGTGTTAGACATACTTTAATAACTGTTTTAATAACAAAGTCTTTATAAAACTCGTAAACTTCGCTTTTTTCTCAATTTCTTCTGTTTTGGGTATTGAACCTTTATCTTTTTCTAAAAAAATATTGACACAATTTATGTTCAAAAATGATAATCAGGACTGAAAACTTATATGTTTAATGATTAGTAGCTTTTCATTAGATAATCCCGTATCAAACCCTACAAACAATACAGTTTAAATGGCTACCGGAATGAAATGCAGTGACTTTTTAATGTAGGGAAAAACGTGTATAGTGCGTTTTTATAAATGTGTGTTTGATACAAAACATGCAGTATATGAAAAGGTCCAGTGTATCTAAAAACGGACACGAATGTGTGGATTTTCATATAGCATCAGTCATTTGTGTATACTGGATGACAGACTTTCTCTTTGTATACATACTTATGTGATACACTACACAAACAAACTCAGTAGCAAAAAGTTTAAACATAAACCCGGTTTAATGGCACTGGGTAAACGCCAAAAAAAATAATAATCACAACAATCCTTAATAAAGAAAAAAACTTAAAAGGTAAATCAAAGTATGTAAAAGTTTCTTTATATTATTAACAATATTGGTATTATATAATTTTGCTGCTCAAATACAGGACAAAAGTCATTCCTACACCAATTTAGTTTCTCCAATTAGACAGTAGTGGTTATGGAATAATGAAGACTGCTTACTGACGCTTACTTGTGTGTACAGTACTGTCAAGACTAGATGTTTTGTGTTTGAATTCCACCAGTGAAACGTTTTCGAGGCCTCTCACACTAGACCCAAGTACTAATCTTTATTCAGGCACAATATATACATAGTGATTTATTACCGCCTTCAGCGATCTTTACAATCAAGCTTAAATAAATTGGTATTCACAAACCTTAGCAACGGCCACAGCGTCTATTTCTGTTTGAAGAAGCAAAATTGATTTCATTATTTTTCCACTATGTGCAAAATGCGGGGCGGTATTTTACAATATCAGTTCATTACTTAACAATATGCATGGTAAAATACGAATTAATTCGTAAAACGTGACCCATCGGATGCACGAATCAAGTATGAATTAAATGAAAAGTATTAATTGAAAAGTAATTTTTAAACAAAACGTGTGAGTTTTTGGCAACATTTGTTAACAGTAGCCGCACAGATGCATTGATAAATATTGCAAAGATGACACAAATAATTCTGACGGCGAAAATAGCTGTGTTAATACTTTAATAAGAAGTCAAAATGAATGACTTGCAGTTGAAACAAAACTGAGCTTTAAATAGCTCGTATATAAAATAAATGCATTTTTTACAGCAGAACCATTTCACTTGTTTTTACAAAACGGTTCTTAGACAACGCTTACTCTAATCTAACCAATCCGTATCCGTTTTTTCATTGCTTCATTTCTCATATACACGTTTGCCATTAGAAGTATATATACAACTCCTAAAACACGATTTCCACTAGGCAAAATGGATCACATTTGATGAACAGTTCAGCATAAAACTGTATTCAAATGCCAAAAAAAATAATATGTTATTTATCAGGCGCTTATATCTAAAACATCTTTCATAACAATAATAATCAATCAATATTTTAAAAATGTTTTGGTTGAACGAACTTTAAACAAACTGGAAACACTATTTCATACTGGAACAGAAACTCTAATGGGTTGTAAATAAACGAGTTCAGTGGTACCTGAGTAGCTTAATATTAATTAAGTTGGACTTACCACTATGTAAGTGTATAAAAATTAGTTATTACCTCTTGGGGTGTAGTTACATATTCAGAAAAGGTCCATTGCTATACACTATTATCATGATTTACATCATAGTTCATACAGGTCACATTCCTCAATTGTATAGATTTATGTATATGCTGATAATGAAAACTTTAGACAGTTATCAAGTGTTATGGTTTGATCGTTCATCAGTAGGTATCTGTTTCGTCTCAATAAAAACTTAATACTGTAAACAGCTGGTATATAAGATACAAAACAATGAAAAACGATCCGATGTCAGTTGAAAAACACACAAAAACGTAGAAAAAACAACAATCAAACATAGAATATTGACATCATAGGATGTTGTACCGCGAATTAAAAGCAAAAGAATAACATTCAGACATAACAAATGCATGAGAACAATACTTGTATACATAAATTTAAATTCAATTTATTAAATAGAATATGCATACTAGTATCATGTTAAAGAATATATATAATAAATTATGCTTTATAAACTTCGTTGAACATTGTAAGTCAGAGGCATCTTTTACGACCAAGAACTTAATAATTAAAATATAATTGTTAATTGTTGTCAATGTCACTGATCATCACATATATCTTAACGGCTTGGAATTCATCGTTTTATAATAACATCCAATTTATATTCACATGCGAACATGCGAACAATACAGACGTCACATAAATCATACCCGATTGTATCATAAATCCTCAAGAGACTACGAACCTACACACGCCTACTTAACGCCAGATCTACCACTTATCGGAAGTGCAAACAAAATATGCTGTCGACTTTTCCGTGGTATGTATTTTTGTACACACGTGACCAATCTTTTATCTGATATTTCTATTAAATGAGCATATATAGAAAGTCTTTACTACAGGTTGGCTTCGATTTCGCCTTGATAAAACGCAAACTGTAGTGGGAGAAGCTTTTTTCCGCACGGGACTTGTGAATATTTTGATACCTTTTTGGTTTTCAACTGCAATTAGGTGCAAAAATACACATTAAGAACCTTCCGGTGCATATCAATAGAACTGTTGTGTGAATTTGTTACGTCGGCAAACATTACTACTCACAAGCTCTTCTTAAAAAGGAAATATGCACATAATTATAAAAGTACTGGCGCTGCTGCTCTTGCTATGGTGCGGTGGCACTGTCCAGAATGATTTGGGTTGAATGTGGATAGTAATATAGTGGATAGAATTTAATGCCTTATGGAAGGAATGCATAAGGTCACTTGATATTTTGTCGCGTAATGCCAACGCTCACTTAACTTTCGTGATAGTTCGTTCAGTAACCAACCAACAACTGTTCAAGTGTTCTAAGTCTTTATTGTTCCACGTTCTTTCTAAGTATAATAATCAGTATATAATACAGCATGACATTTAAGGTAATCTCGCATCCTAACTGCCGTCCATTTAGGACCCAAGGCCTCGTTCCTTGCCTTGCCTAACCGCAACTCTGTTTTCACATCCCAAATCATTTTTTTTTATACTAATTTGTTGTCTACCTATGACAGCTTTACAACCACAGGAATACACGTTTTTGTAATTAACATGGCCATTTTGTACATTTGTACCAGGTCGGCTGTCAACCATCTTCATATTCAAATGACAATCAAATATGCATTACATTACTAAACATACAGTGTGTAGACACATATCCATTTAATTAAATCTTAATTATATCTTAAATATAACGTATTACGTCACATTCTATAGTAACTCTGTTACGTGACAATTTTAACCATGCAGTGTTGTGCTTATTTTGCTTTTCTGTTGTTGAAACAATGGCCTATGCGAAATACATTAACCAACGTGAAACCAATCACGAAAACAGTAGGCTGTATGGCGGCATATCTTACCATAAAACTGCCTCCTTTTAACCTTAAGTCCACAAAGCGAAGTCTTGTATGTCGGAATGCTAGGTTCAAAAGTGCAATTCGAAGATAACCTGTGATACTCTTTCAAAACAATATTTAGATTTCTTGATTTGGACAAATGCTTGGAAGGCGTTTTCAGCTGTGTGTTGGGTGAAATAAATTTTGCGCTTATATATCGTATGCCAATGGTTTCTGTGGAGTTCGTTTTTGTTTCGAATATCGTGTCTCCCAAGGCGGGCTTGGGCTTTTTGCAACAGTCAAAGAGAGATTTGAAACGGTCATCTCATCTTTTTCTGATTGTTATAAGTAGGCACTTTTTCTTTAACCGTTGAAAAAATCAATATGAAATGTACAAACAGTTATTAGTCGTTATGTTAGGAGGGTGATTATTTTATTTTTTGCATTCCAAAATCCAGTTATTTTATACATTTAAAGAAAATCACATTTAACAGACAAATGACGCTTAATGGACTCCAAAACCATTTGCTTAGGAGGTTATAGTATTTTTGCAATTCGAAACCCAGTAATTCTAATTATTAGTATAGAATAACGCATAAAACGACAGAATAAAACATAAAAGACTAAATAAACTACCGTGTTTTACAATATAGTAATTTGGCAGCATACGTATCAATAGAATATCAAGGAATTTAATGTGTATTGGGTAAAATATAAAATATACATACAACTTTAAAGTATTAACAACAAATTGTATGATAAATTGAAAGAACAGCAGCTCCTGCAATATCAATCTAAATACGAAATCATTAAAGAAGCTTTCATTTCTTTCTAAAAGTTTGTATAACATGTTGTTCATTTTTAACAGTACTATTCATTTGTGAGCAACATAATGCCGTTATGATGCATAAAACTCGCGTTAGCCTTTATACAATAAATGCCCCTAAAACGGTAGTAAGAACAGGTTGCTTTGTATATAATTGGATGATGGAACTATCTGTTATTATTTATTCACAAAACATAAATACATCATTTGTAAACTTAACACATTATCGCCAAGGCGCTTGGTCAATTATTAACTCAAATTAATCATTACACTCGTTAAAACGAGATCTAAATGAATATGTATTGACAAACACATTATAACAAAAGTTCTTGTTTTATAGAAAACAATATCAAGTGACGTATAGAAAAGGACAAGCGAATTCAACGATATTTTAGCAATGTCAAATGGTGTATGTTGTTTATCAAGTAGCAAAAATAAAATGAAAAACACAGAAACAAGCCCAGTAGACTTAAATTAAAAAAAACAACACTGTTAACGCATCATCATAGTTTTACCGATAAATGATAAGTATCGCGTTGAAACACGAGTGCACAGGAACATGAGTCTTCTTAACTAGTTTGTGTGGTCATAACTTCACACTTGTCCCTAATAGAGTATACCTTTCTTACCAAGATTGCATTTAGCCAAAACCATAAATGAATATATTTTTGCAAGTCGGAAAGCATTAACATGTTCACTACCAAAAGTATACAAACATTCGCACATTAATTCATGTTGTCCTTAATAGTCAAGACAAAGCGTTCATTCTGATGCTACGACGGATTTTGTATTATAAGCTTTATTTATTGTCATCATTGTCAGGTCGTTATGTACATGTAATTTATGAAAACACTACAGCACAGTTCTTTTTGTACTCTTTAATGGAACCATTGGAAGTAGAAATGCCGTGCAGGACGTTTTGTTGAACGTTTTAAAAATATGTCTGATAAAAAGCATGTTCTCATTGACGATTCTTAAGTCAATGGGGGAGGCCAGACAGTTCAACGTTGAAAATCAATGATTAGTTAATTTTGAGGTACCGATATATATATATACCAAACGTTACACATACATGTGTTGCAAAATTGTTGGTGTTTAGAGTGTTGAGCTTAATTAACACTTTCTTATTATTTTACTTTAATCAGGTTTTTGTTTAAATTAAGCTTTCATTTAAACAACACATTCGTCGACAATATGCAACGACATTTAATGTTATTGAATTCAATGCATCAAACCGAAAACAATCATCATATTTCGTGAATAATTATGAGCTACAGTCTCTAATCCAATTTGTTCACGTTATCAACAGAAATCAGTATGAATATCCCAAAGCTCTTAATAAATTGTACAATTGAAAATGTTATTTGATCATACTTTGTACTCCTATGACATTATCATAGCAGGTTGCCAGTTTTCAATTACAATGATAACAGGACACGTTCATTCTTCATTATAATAAATTATTTTATTGTCGGCTTTGTTATGCTTATGAAATAAAATGCATCGGTCTGAGTAATTAAAAAATAAAAGTATGTCAGATATGTACATATTTAATACATATTGTTTTATTTCGTTCACTCAACACTCTCTGGTTTGGACTAAGTAATGTCTTATTTCAACAAGCCAAGTAAAATAATTGATTTCGTATAGCCTTTTCAGGCTTAAATTAAATACTCTGTAAAGACCGAATTGAATACGTTAATTTTATAATCAGACAGCAAACCAAATCACATTTTTATCATTGATAATAGTATCCTTGTAATACTGAACAAGAGCGACTCCAATGTTCTTCTGTTCTGTGGAGGAAGTGGCATAACTCAACATCAAAGCCAGAGATAGGTTCTGCTATGAATGTGTAGTATGTGTGTGTTAAAATATTCATTTAAATTTCTTGAACGTTTATATGTAAGATTACTTATGGAGGGTTTGCAGGCCGATTAGGACCAACTCGAATTGTATTTGCCCACCACATTAAGTACAAACAGATTTATACACACAACACCATTAATATAAATATACTGCAGTTTCTTGTTGAAGCCTGTTATCAAAAGATTCCCAAGTAGTCGTCACTAAAAAGCTTTCATTTTAAATATGTCATTAATATAGTAATACGACACAAATTATTATATGCTTCATAATAATACTTTCAATAAGTAAACATTGATTGTTATTACAGATAAAAAATATGTATTGCATCTGTTAACGATTTTTAAAAATGCCCCTTTCAAACCCAGTAGAGTGTACACTGCTGTCATTAGGCGACGTGCCATGTGAAGCACATGTTAAGTTTGTCTTGTCGGAGATACTCAGTCTTGTAACAATCGTAAAGTCAGCCTTTTCCGTATCCAGCGAATTGTTTCTGCGCGTAAAATATGAGTGCATTTCGTTCTCATAAAACGAAGACCTCCTCCTTTTTCGTAGAAGTTTGTTGTATACTCGAATATAGCCTTGCTGCACTTCTGATCTTCTCACGGCGTAAATAACAGGATCGCATATTGTGTTTAATATGAGGAACAGGAACAAAATGGAGTTAACTAGGAGCAGTCGGTCGATGGTAGCTTCAGTCATTTTGGAATAGTCGGGTCTCAATATGTACAATACGGTATGGTATAATCCTATTGGGCACCAACAAAGTGAAAATGTCCCAATTATAAGGAATGTTGTGACAATGGCTTTCATGGAATGGGAACTTTCTAACCGATTATGGCGGTCATCCCGAACTAGTTTCCTTACTTTGTAGTAGATCCGTGTGTAGATGATCAAAAGTCCGACTAGAACGATGAAAATAAATATGACAATGACAAGTTCGTAGTTAAATGTTGTTCTATTCACAGTATTAACATGACCACAAAATGTTGCTTCTTCTGCCCGAAAGCTTGGTATACTTACAAATAAATCCAACACTCCGCAGAACATGCTTGTCGTCCATAAAGCTGCAATAATGATTTTCACTTTTTGCTTGGAGAAAATGCGCTCGTAATATAAGGCCTGCATAATAGCGACGTAATGGTCTACAGCCATCAAAACAAGGTTGAATAATGTTGATGTCAGCGCGATATTAAGGAACATTTTTCTGAGAACAGGCGTGCAAGGGTGATGGCGATGTTTAAGCGTGAGAATATCATTAAACACACAGGAGAGTATCACGATGATATCAGACACACACAAGTTAATGATCAGGGTGTTATACGGTGACCATCGCTCGCGAGGAACGTTTAAAGTAGCCATTATTGAAAAAACATTTGCTAAAAATCCGATTACTATCAATAAAAGCTTAATAACATCCGTGGGGTCCGTAAACCATTGATATGCACCACTGTCTTTAGCCGTCGTGTTACCATGGTTCCCTGTTACGTGTTCCATAATGGTCAAAGTCACCAAGGGGATTATTGCAGTTGTTATATTGTACATGTTTCTTTCTTCGTTTAATTGCTAAACTGCTTTTAGTGCTGATTACGCTTATCGATTTTGCGCTACGTTCCTATATCTATTTATCATACTACTGTTAATACTTTGCATCAGTCATTATTGGAATTTGTTTCATTTAATATAGTTTATATCAAAAAGTCGCTCGTTTGTAATCCTGTTTTTGCGTTGAAGTGTGTTTTCGTCTTATACTTCTCATTTTAATGTCACTTTATCCGTCTGATTTACACTGCCACTTTCTATTTCTTATTTCTTCCCTCACGTTTTCTACTGTATCCTTTGTACTTTTACTGTCACTTTATCCTTTGTATTTCTACTGTCGATTTTCTTTTCAAATTCCTTACGTTACTTGATCTTTCTTCAAAGAGTTTCTATTGATTCCTTTATATTGTATTGAACTTTCATAGCATGGCTAGTCCTGTATTCCGCTAACGCTCAGAATTCCAGACGGTAGTTTTCTCTAATCGGTGGTATTCTGTCCTAAAAATAAACATAATGCTTGACTGATTTTTGAAGTATTGGCCATTCCAATATGAATATTTGATATCCAAGATGCTGCAAAATAGATTCATAATTCTGACAATTTACATTTTATTCTGAGAGTGGCTGTCGAAAATATCGAATGAGTTTGCAACAGGGTGAGAACAATAGAAGAGTATATCTAATAGGCAGCATTTCTTCTATAAATGTGATTGTATATTATTGTTTGCTTTAATATCATCAAATTGTTTGTTTCGAGTGTATACATGTAAAATATGTCTTGCTAATGAATGCGTGTACTTAAGTCCAATTATACGCATTTGAAAATGAATGTACTTTTTTAAATTTAGTACATTTGTGACGGATTTGACATTAATAATCAATACATATACAAATATGATTTGTTTATCGTTAAAATCGATTGGGCGTTTTGATTTTAATCCACGTTGTCACAATTTTCAGAGTTAAAAAAGCGTCAAAATATCGACTGTATAGCTTAAATATTTTGTTTAATATCAACCTATGTTGTGCCACTTTAAACTTTGAGTCATTTAAACAAGGTGACAAAACACATATTGTCCCTGTATTGCGATTGTATTATTTGCAACAAGGCCTTGTCTGAAAGAAAGCCAGCAGATGTGTTTAAAGATAACATACCATAAAAGTAAACTTAAAAGAGGATTGTGAATAACAAATCTTCTACGTGCCTTTAAACCTTCATTGGTTGCAAAATATGTCATTTTATGTCCAATTTAAGTTCAACAAAAGAGCAAATATACAATATGTAATACAAATATATATCATACACGTTTGAAAACTAATATTTACATATTAGTAATCAGCCATTAAATACCTCTCAAATGGTACCAACATTATATGTGGTCAAACGGCATCAATATTTAATATAAAGATTAATTAGGCTATCCAAACGCTGGCTTATTTGTTAGTCGGATATTTAAAGTTCATTGCTTGCTTTAGCGTATTGAGGAAGGTTTTGCTTTGCATTTAATAAGCGATTGTGAAAGGCATATAGCTCATACTTATAGTTTTTGTAAACTGTTAGCGATACGTCTGACATTCCTCTGAATTCAGGTAGATACACTACGCAATGCTCACATTTTTTAAACATTATCTTCTTCTTACATAGCTGTATGTGTTTTTTCCTCCTTGAACGCAATACGTATTTAGCTGTTCAAAATACATTTACACCAGAGATTTATAAAATCACATTACATTCGCCGTATGTATATTTAAATGATACGTACCTCAGTCAAATGTATCCAACACCATTAACTGTTTTCTGTTAAATGAATATAGCATGTATCTTCTGCAATCATATATTTTTATGTTTGCTGCAATACAAATTGTTCCTGTCCCGCTGACATTCGTTTGCGACTGATCAGCGCTGCTGCTCAGCTGTTATCGAATAAACACATATTTTGGAAACCGGATCGTCGGTGTTCGTAAATACTTGCAAACAACTGTTGTGTATGATTGGTTATTGAAAATTGTACTATACTAAGTCTCTATAAACCAAGTCTAACACTGTCTTACTATAAACTAACGTTGCTTTTAAATGATAGTTTTTTTTTTCAGAATTTTAAACGATATTATCATCTATGGTAGTTGATGGTTGATGGTCAAATGTGATCTACGTGATATAAAGATAAGATTTGTGCTAGGTTCATTTATACTAACAACACTAATTGTAATTACGAAGCAAATTAAATGGCTATAAAATTTGTCATTAAAAAAACATGGCTATGTCTAAGATTTATTCACAAGTTAATCCTTAATGCCACACTTATGACAAAATAATGATTCCTTTGACACGCTTGGTCATAATAATTGCATTTTATAAAAAAACGTTCATGCATGTAAATTTAATACGGAAATGAATGTAAAACCTGATGCACTTTCCTCAAACGGTTAATGTTTTCCAACATAACTTATTAAAATATTTTAATATTTGTTTTAGATATATTTAACTTTTATAGGATGCAATATGTTAAGAAATATATATTTCTATATATATGCTTTCAGGTGGTATGTTAGTGATATATAAATGATATTTCACTCATTTCTCACTGCTTTGAAATTTACACCAGCTCTCAAGTGTAAACATCACATCAACGCGCACAGGGCCAGGATATTATATAAATGACGTAATTTCCAAGATGACATTACTTTTGCATACCGTTTAGCGCGCTTTTCTCAAAACCTATGATTAACCGTCATTTTAAATTCTGATCACGCCACACTTGACATTTAGCTTTTGATTATCATTTATGGGAATTTATTTCGATTTTTGACCTCACCGTACCGTTATCCCCTAAACATTTCTTTAAAATTTTAAACTTGTATCTAATTATGATGATGATTTGACTATTGCTTTAGTCGATACTATCGGTATCAATAAGGGCACATAGATACGTTTGTTCGTTAGACTTCATCGAAATCTTTATTGAAAGAAACACTGTTCTAAATTAAATTTTGATCTGTTTTATTTCATCTAACTGATATAAATTACTAAATTAGGAGATACTTAAAGTAGCTGAATTACACGTTTGACACAGATGATCTGGATATAAATGTGTTTCTTTTCATACAGTTTGTAACAGTATAATTTAATCTACGCGAGGGAGCAGAATGTGCATTTAGATTAGGCGTTTTGTTCAGTAAATAAACAAATGACATCGGGTGGTGTCTGTGATGCTGATAATAAGTTAGATCAAACTAATATACTGAATTGTGTATTACGTGTTCTTTGATTGTTGTGCCTTTCCTTATTTGCTTTTTTTTAATAAATGTATTTTTAAAGAAGGCGATTGTAAAGCTGCTTTGTAGGATTTTGTCTCGCAACATTAAACTACTTAAAACCGCAATGTTTTATCATGCCGATTTGTTCAGACAATTCGATTAGCCTGAACAATTCTAAGACAGTCTTTACTAAACTTAGTTACAATGTCTGTGGTCTTTATCTGAATCACGTATGATCTAATTAAACAGACATATGGCACTATTCAATCTTTTGTTTTATCCCTTTGTTTGTCAATAAAGGACCATATGTACTCGACCATTTCTTATCATATCTCTACTACATTATTAAAACATTTATTGGCATAATATCTTAGCAAAATGTGATCTACAGCCAGATCCCACTGTATAATTATTGCCCTTAAACTGTGAAAGTCTGACCAAATGCAGCAAATCTACTCTCTTATAACAAATGTCTTATCTAGTATTATTTAAATTCCTCGATAAAGAGCCATATTGCATTACACTATTGCGTTACGATTCTTAAATCGAGGTGAATTACACTTTTTGTAGTAACAAACTCACACGAAAAGTTCACTGGTATCATTAGTCTGTAAGTGTTTTTAACTTCAATTGTATGTTTTACAAAAGCATAAACCCGAGGTATTGTAATGGCTTTGTGTTTTCGTCGGTCGCCTCGTCGTTGTGCAAACACTTAAACCTTAAACAAAACTGAACACAGTGGAAACTATTGATCTGGTAATCAGAAAAGTCATGATGGTTAAGTAAGTTCATCTATGTAGTAGAAGCGCAAATGCTGATAAAGGTAGTGACTAGAACGGTAGGAATGTGTTTACCGTCACCCTTAGCCAAATGTTTTCTACGCTACGCTGTGGTACTATGTAAGCTTTTACGCGTTGATGAAACAGCGGTAATAAGAAAATGAAATAAAGGCATACTGCCCTGCATTAAATATCTTTTTTTATATAACTTTTTTGTTATCCATTACTAGAACTAGTTTTGATAAAACAAAGAGTATTTTACATGTTCTACAGACGGTTATTAATGCAGATTATCTCAGTACGACATGTCGGTTCATTTGTACAAATATACTTTGAGATATACGAGTGCGTAACACGCGCATTTAGACCAGTCGACTTTCCTTTGTTATTAGTCAATATCTTGGACATATCAAAAAAACATTAGGGCATTTTAAGGGCGCACCTAACTGCGTGTGCCCCTTTCCGCAGGAACCACACAATAATGGGCGCTCAAGTTTAAGAGGTCCTCCCAAACAAACATTATGACTTCTTCTAGTCTAAAAATGAGCATTTTTTTCATGTATATATTTTCTACCATATTCACATGACACTGTTTAAAGGAGGAAGAGCGAACCACCACGCCAAGTATCTGCTAGTTAATATGATAGCGAGCAGAGTTTTCTTACTTTTTTGTTGTCTTAGATCTACCAGTCCCCACTACCCTCCCCCAAACACACACACCGTTTAACTAAGGTTTTGCTTTGAATTTTGAGGATTGTTGCTCATTTAAGATGAGGCGATAAAATGCCGATCATCCTGCTTGATCCCTGAAACTACGGGGAACATGATACACTTATATGTTGCTTTTTTGTCTTGCTACTGTAGTATGAATTATCTATTATACATTGATTGCACTTTTCAAAACTGAACGGCATATGACAAAAATCCGTTCTGACAATTATTTATCAATTGCAACATTTAATACGTCGTCATTATATTCATACTCCCTTCCATATAGTACTTTTTGCGTGGTATGTCATTGAAATATGTAGCCATAGGACCTATTGACATACATGTTAATCAATGATTCACACAAACATAACAATATAATAAATCGTCTTTTTTATTTTTTATACTAAAAAGTTGTTTATGATAGGATTATGTCGTGGATAATTGTTACCTTTATTGGAATCAACGGGGTTAAATAATGCCATATACATATAAAATTGGAATTGTAAATTTGTTTATTCATTTCTCTTTAAGCTGCAGAAACATGTTGTTTGAGGTATTTATACACTACAACATAACTTGGAGGGGCAATAGCCTTTAACGGAGATTTAAACGATATGATATCCCATTATTTCAGCATTTTTAAAACATCACACAATAAAGCTGCTACCGTTTCTAAGAACTTTCCGAAAGCCTTGATGTGATTTTAATACTGAGTGTTCCTGTCATTCGTTTAAAACTGATGAGCACGGCTGCTTAACGTGGTATACATAAACAAAGGCTGCTAGACTTATTAAGTCAAAATACGGCTCTATGATATATATAATTCTTTAAGGCTGTATTTCAGTATAGCTAAGACATGTGCAGTTCGAGTGGGATTTCAGAATAATTGAATACTAGCGGAGCAGACGATATATCTAAAATGTCAAACGAATTGAAAACATACGTATTTATAGTGTTTAAGTATGCATTAATGCAGCAGAGTGCTCTTGTAAATACGGATATTGATGTTTTACTATACCTGCATCTATAATCATTGTTTTTAAGTATAATGCCTAGATTGTATGCCTCACCCACCATTTTGTACCCACCACTGCACTGTATAAGCGTTATTGTAGTTTAGCTTGGCTGCTTGTCAATGATTAAAATCTGGTGTTATAAGTGAGTTTCCTCCGGGTATTCCGGTTTCCCCCACAACACAGGACCACTGTCCCGCGTTAAATCGTGTCAACGAGACTTATTAATATAATGTTGTAATAATAACTGGTGTCCTACCAACATCAAATTGACGACATTTTGTCATCACTAAGTTTATATTATGATTTGTTTACTGGTATTTGAAGGATTTTATCCAAGTAGAAAGTCACATTTAAATGATTTGCCAACTGTATATCACATTAAATGTAAAACATCACGTCTTTAAAATGTAAGTTTTATGCCCTATATTTTAATTTAACATTACTTTAACTGTTATTATTTTAACAAATAAAAACAAATGGCAATTATTTTATGAAATAATAATGAAATATAAATGGCATTTACTCAGCTATTGTAATAGTTCGCTTCAGACAAATACGTAACAGTTATCACTTATGATAAGCAGCTTTCATTTCTTGTCATATTTTATCAAATTGTATCACACTTTTGTAATATAAAATGTTACAAGAACTGCGTTTAGATACTTGAGGTGTATTCGGCTCGAGTGGATTTTTTCCACTTTGGATTTCACGGGGGGCAAACATAATTACCGTACAGTATTAAAATTACTGGTTAAACACTTAAAAAACACGTGTTTCCAAAACTAAATATCATTTAAATGACGCACTATGTTGTTTTAATACTTAATTTAAACATCGCGCACTGATAAATGTTTGATGTGACGTCCTCAATGTTGAACAGGGCCGTATTGCACCTACATTCGCTGGGGAAAGCAGACAATTCCGTAGCGAAAAAATAGGAATAAATAAGGTGTTAGACGCACGCACACTGGCAGCTGGATTAACTATCGTTGTCTTCACGAAAAGCCCCAGTTCGAAAACAACGTTCAAGATAATGGCTCTTTGGCATTGCTTTTCGGTGCAGAATATGAGACTGGAACACCTTACTTCATAAACTATTTAAACGACCACGACGTATCATATGTAGTTTGCCCTTGACTTCATCGATTCCAGCTAGGACTGAGTGTAATTCTGAATGGCAGACGGAATATAAGGGTTTTCCGACGGTCAAGTATTAAAACCAAGCGGGCGGAATGGAATTTGTTTGTATAGATAATGATCCTGAGAAAGATTTGGGTGGTAATCAAATCAACAATGACGGCGCTGTGAAGTAGTTGCATATGGCGCATTGAAATCTCCGCGAAATCATATAGATGATAGTATTACCTGTGTCGTGTGTTCGTTGATTAGACATATCGCCTGTATACGTTGTTATAAAGAACGTGAATGGTTAGTTGTTTAAGAACAGGGACAAACATTTAAAAAATGTTTAGAATAACAATAGTATGATAAGAATAAAAAAGTATTGACTGTGAAAACGGGAAATCAAACTAAATTAAATTAAAAGAAAACACCAATATTACTGAACGACACGGGTAGTAGGATTGGCATGATGACTATGTTACCAATTTTAAATTATACCATTACAGTAATGATATGAATGAACTTATTACAAAATATCAGCGATCTGAACTTCGTATTTAAATTTTGCTTTTGTTAATTCTTTAACGGTTGCCGAGTAGTTTTTGGGAATATTGAAATGCGGATTAGGTCCGTCCATCCTTATATGACTTCATTTATCCGTCTAGATATATTTTCTGTTTGCTCATATTACATTCATAATCATTATCCTACTTCAGCTTGAGGTAAAATTGTACTTTTATTCCAAACTTAGTTCAGTTACAATAACATATTTTTAATGTTTAGTACTCACATGATAATATATAAGCATGAGTTCGTTTTTAAATAAAAATCGTTATGTGCATAACACAATGCTTCAAAGGCAACATAAAACACTATTTGATAGACTCAGACCAAATAATTTAAACTAGTTACGGAGTGGAGTTGATTGCTTCGGAATGGGATCGGTAAAAAACACAGCAACACTACGGATTGAAATCGAAAAAACACAACAGTCGCTCATTGGACCTATAATCGCACGTAACAACTTTAAAATTGAAAGTGTAAGTAAATTATTCTTAGACGACCGCGTTGAACGTCACTGGATACAATGTCTAAATGTCTTTATCAGGCTAAGAACTGGTTCGATAAGAGATTAAAACAATAATTTTGATCGAATAATCAGTTACAAGGCTATCAGAGTTGCAGGGCTTATCCTATGTTGCCTTACAATACGATACAATTTGAACAAAAGAAATACGTAGAATGTTTTACAGTGGAAACTCACTCAACCGGACAAGATCCGGACTGGGCAAAATTCCCGGTTTAGTGAGGATTCCGGTTTAGTGGGATTTGATGTACGGGGTAAGTTTACTCAAAATATTAACTGAGTTAACCTTTATAGTCTTTTGTTTGCCAGGGACAGTTCAATTCTCCGACGTTTAGACGGAGGTTGAGACATGATTAAAGCACTTGCAAAAGTGATAAGCATAATTAAACCTTTCTGCGTTTTTATAATCATCTTTTTTCAAAGTCTTGAAATAAAACAACTCGCGTAATTTAATGCTTGTTTAGTATGTTTGTGATTTAATTAACGCACCGTTCTAATTTGATTCAATCATAGAAGTCTTAAGATAAAACAACCCTCCAAAATGATCACTAAATATCCGTTTCTAGTTCTTTATTTTCTGTAACAAATAAATTAATGTTTCAATCAATTTTCTTTTTACAAGTTTGATTATTGCGCGACAGTCAATCCACAGCGCAATCATCATTATCGAGTTAATACAACATCACAGGTGTAATATTTAACGACGCACCGGCTGTCAAAACAAAGTGACACGCGATTCGCGAATTCCTAATACACAAAATTATTTTGACATGTTTGAACAAATAAAGGTCCGGTTTTGTGAGATAAAATTACGTTGACAACTAACAAATTTTCTCGATTTTTTGTCCGGTATCCGGAATTCCGGGGTTCCGGTTTTGTAGGGATTTTTTACATTGAAAATAGAAGGGGAAAACGGGACCCTGAAAAAAGTCCGGTATCCCGAGGATTTCGGTTTTGTGGAGATCCGGTTTAGTGAGTTTCCACTCTACCACATTTCACAATATGTTGCATCGAACCTACAACTTTTCAGTCGCCAGTTGTCAATCAAACAACACGTTTATCAATAATATATTTTGTCAAACAAAACAAATGCTGACTATTGACTTGTTTCTTTAATTTAAGAATTGGTTAAAGATTGATTGTATTTACTCACATTAAAATAATAAAAAAAAACAATAGCTGAATGCTGAAATAAGTGAACAGGAACACATGAGAAATACTGCCTTCTCATGAGATGAAATAGAATGTTGACCACTCAGTAAAAAATCAGCTACGTAAAGCAGTTTTCCTGTGGAGTCATATAGCAAAAGGTATCGTATTTAATTCGACCAAGACTCGTCTCGACGGATAGAGATTAGTACAATACACAACATTGTCGGTTTCATATCATTTTGTTGCTTATTACTAGTATAATACTTCCGTGCATGTGATGTTCGTTAGTCTTGCAGTTAGTTGTAAAGATAGACACATATGGAAGCAAGTATCTTCCGATATCCAAAAAAAAGAAAAATCGAACCTCGTATTCTGCGAACATTTAATGAGTGTTTTATCAGAACTTGTATTTTAAGATATCAATGCTCAAAGGCATTTGTTGTAATCTTTTCATGTAATGATAACTGTTTAAAATGTTCCTTTTATGCAAACAATTCATTTTGGGTCCGTTTCTCATATCTCTACGCTGAATTCAGATCCCAAAGATATACACTAAAGGATTGCAAAGAGTAAACAATTCAAAAGCAAGATTTATTCATCAACATTTCAAATGCCCCATATGCCTCGAAAATTTGTTGACAGGCATCTAATTTCATGGTCTATGAACCATTCTACTATCTTGTTGCAAACGGAGCTACGAACTATTAAGATACAAATCATTGATCTATGAATTATATGCGTCGGGTTTGCGGGCATTTATATATAATTGCAGCTGTGCGGCTACTGTAAAAGAGTTGCCCTATACTTCTACCACGCTATTATTCGACATAATTGTTTAGTCTTCACAGTAGAATGCAAACCGCTATTGCACTTCTCTTGATTTTGTAAAAAAATTGTTTTCGTTTGATTTAAATGTGATATGTGCTTTCGATGAATCAGCGTTCTCGAATGAATGTATCTGTTACTGTGATGTATTGAGGTCGTAAACAGCCGTCACGTATTTCTCCGACAGTGAAATGATCATGATTCTTATTGGCGTTGACAATGTTGGTTTATACTAATTGATTAAAGCTCAATTATACGACTGTTGTGTTGGTTCATATTAATTGGTGTTAGCTCAATTATACGACCACTATCTTGTTTCATATTAATTGGTTTTAGCTCGATTATACAGACCGCTGTATTGGTTAACATCAATTGATTTAAGCTCAATTATACGACCGCTGTGTTGGTTCAAATTAATTGGTCTAAGCTCGATTATACAGACCGCTGTATGACGATATGAATCACTCTTTGTTTCTCTTTCTGTGTAGAAACCGGTACGTGTAACTTTTGTTAGAGGCCATAAAAATTCTCCTGGTTGAACTCAGTAAGCAGCCTCAATCAAACCATGACTACTTTTTAAAAGATTATCTATATTGTATTTATAAACTATTATAATCTATATCAGTTGGTGCGTAAATGATTTTAAGGAAATTATTCACACAATTGTGAATAAATATGACATTTCTAGTGTTACTGCAAATACGTTAATACTTATTAAACCTGTTTAAACAGGCGGCTAATCACGGGAATAACTAAACATTTCTTGATAACTGTATCTTTTTTGTTTTGAAAAACCCCAATGATGCTGCCTCGTAACAGAAAATGATAATGTTAGGTAATGTATGAATACTTTACATTTCAGATGGCTTTGCATGTTTTCAATATAATTTGTTTGGATAATAAAAAGAAACAAACAGAAGGAAAACGTCACGTGCCAAACGCTAGCGATGCAAATGTTTATTTACACGAGAAAAGGCCACACGAGGTATTCTTAATTCGTTTAGTTGATAGATGTGTGTACAGATATGACGTTAAATTGTAATCCATTTATAAGCGCTTCTGGCTGGTAAATTGGACATTTACATGGATAACGTATTTATTAATTTCTAGTCTTGATGTTCTCTTTTATCCCTGTTCTATTTATAGTGCCATTCATTGTGTTGCTACGTCAGCTAATTTGTCTCGGTTTCCATTTCATATTTCCGGTGCTATGTATCATAAAGGCCTAGTTATTGTAGGTAATTACGTTTGCTAATTTAGTGTTTCAACAGTTCAAACATGTATTTGCCAATAACGATTTATTATAAGTAGAATGCGCGTGTGTGTATGTTTTTTCCCGCCGAAATAAATGCATCTTATATTATCGAAATAGTTAATTAAATATATAAACCATAATCTTATTTTCAGTAACGTTTCAGTTTGCAAAAGGCTCTTGCATATCACCTCCATGATGCCCTTTGTAGTGTATTTTAATGATGATACAAATTAAACTTTAGATACAATAGAGAGTACTTGGACAACGCCAGTTGCCAAAACATTAAACTACACTAGAGACAAGGTCCAAGGTTTAACAACATTTATCCCCGATATACTTAAACTAAAGATAGCCATAAGGCTCAAAACAAAGTTACTTGCATCAACTAACATGTCCAAAAAATAGTAGGTTGGTAGGACTTACATTTTTTCTATTTTCTGTTTTGAAAACTGGAATTCTGTACCAAACATTCCTATATCTTGGTATATCACTTTTGTAGAAAATTCAAGCATACAAAGGATCACATTTTATCATGGTCTCTCAAGAAATGCATTTGTTTAGGATATAACGACAAACAATCCACAATCCAAGGGCAAACAAATGTGATGGGTCAGGAGAGGAAAATAGGGTCGGTCGGGTAAATGGAAACAATTTTTTTTATTTTTACGCCTAACTTGCATTCAGTTAAATATATATTAAACAACATTAACTATAATTATGTTTTTTATATGGCTTTAAAATTGCAATTGAATACATTTGGCCTTGTGTAAACATTTTGCCACTTGACACGAACCAAACTATACATGTATATTGTTCATGCCTCTTCGATGAAAATATATGTGTTTTAATACGCTTGTTTATAATAGTCGCATCTGGTAAAATAATGCGCTTGCATTTTTAATTAAATATTTATATGAACAACTACAGAAACAAGCTCAGTAGCCGAACGTTTAAACATAAACCCCGTTTAATGGCACAGAGTACGATCACTCTATATTGACAATCCTCGCAAAATAGTTCGGTAACGGAGCAACTATTCTCTCTATATTTCTTGAACATTTATAAACTCTTAGTTTCAATTTCAAACTGCGCTTTAAAGCGATACTATACTAGGTATGAAAAAAGGACAAGGTTTTTCGAGTGAGATTTCAGGTTTATTAGAACACTATTTCATATATGAAATACTTGATATGTTCTACAATCAGAATATCAAGGTAAGATGTGTATAACACACTTTAACGTGGGAAATTGCGTAAAACAAATACGATTTTGGTCGTCACTTATATATACATTTGTATACATCTACGTATTGAAAATCAATGATTTAAAATACATAATCGATATTAAATTTGCTGACGATAAGCTGAAGTACTACGCACGCCACGAACGCGTTTACTAGTTTAATCTTATCTAAAAACAATCAATGATTATTATACTGCTCTGCCTTATACCTTGATGTGTTAAATTTCATCCTATAATTATCATTGCTAAAACAGGGGTTGATCAAGGTAGTTTACCTACACGTCCTAGACATATGCTCTGGCTATAAATGCATTTAGTTCCATAACGACACGACGTTCGAATACAAAAAGTACCAGCACGCGATGAGCTATGTAACAGCAAAGCACGCGCATTCAGATCACTTGTTGCATTGGAAATGAATAAACAAATGAGACACCATGTTTTGTAGTTCACGGCATTTATAATTATCACATATACATATAATTGACATCATGTCATATGTAGGCTTCATACTAAGTATCGTTCAGATAAGGTATAACTATATTCACCTAAACCAGAAAGCTATTAATTGAATGGTGTCCTTCACAACCTGATTAAACAGTTTCTTCGTTGTATTTTTTCTTCGTATAATTGACACTTGTGGCATTCGTTTTTGTGGTTTATAAATTGAAATAATGACATGCAAATTCCTTATTTCTTTTTTGTTTGGATTTGCTGTGTTTCGTCTTGTTGGGTATATACTGTCATTTCCTGCAATGTGCATGCAACACAGCAGACAGCGGTATTACACTTTGAAATCCGCTTTCTATTATGGTTAGCATGTTTAATTCAATATTTACCATATACATTTATAATGCTAATTGTCGAAATATAATGGCATAGTGACATCGACAATCAGATCCCGCTACTGCATTGTAGAGTTATGGCCTCTGGCATGCCTAAATGTGACCAAATTTCCTTTATGGGCTCTTCTCCTACTTGCTAATATCATTAATATCCACTCTTGATCAAAAGTTTGTGGGAAAACCATCTGATCCAAATTTGATTAACATCCAGATATCACACTATTCGCAATAGAGTTATAATCCTTACATTGTAAAACATTGCTTCATTTACCTTTTCCTCTCCCTATCGTGTTCATATATTTACGAAACATAGTGAGAATGCTAATCTGCATAATATACCAGAAACATGTCAGACCGTTTACCCTACTCATTTTGAAATAATGGCCTTTGAAATATAACAATAGGACTTAACTAACCTAGGCCGCTCCCTTTCTTGCGCAAGTGTGATTCAATCTTTACCAAACTTGTTAACAGTGTGCTTTGAGCAAACTAACTCCACAATATTTGATATACAGGTAGATTCTACTGTTCCAACAGGAGTGAAAGTTTGACAAAATACATTTCTGTCCACTCGCTAACTTGAGCGTGTATTGTCCCACCTTCGTGACAAAATTTACGCTGTATGGTACCGTATTCTATATCCTATTTGTATAAACAAACTATATCGCTCACGATTGATTGCCTATCATATTGTAACTTTTTTGTAGAGTTACATAACTCCACACTATATTATTAAACTCATCAAGTTGAATAGTTCAGTATAACGTTGCAGTCAAATCAGTCAATAATTATATAGTTTCTATAACTATCGTCTAACAATGGTCAGAAGTAAAAGACTATTAGGTTTAGTACTTCTTTTGCAAATCATGAAAACATGCTAATAATAATTATAAAAGGGCTACAACATTACCATATAGAGAAATTCCAAAGCAGGCCGAAAAAATAAGGCAAGGTCAAGATTGTATTTCTCAATATATTTAAAATTACTGTATGCCTGTTCTTTCGATAAATTGCGACGTGAAAAAATTGTAAACATTTTTTTTTCGATATGTATTGTGGAAAATACAATAGTTAAATAAAAGCAGGAAATATATAAGATTATGCAGAATGCATTATATTTTTAATTTTGAGTCACGGTCTACACAAATAGTTTAACAGTAATATTGTTTAAGCATAAACTCGCAATTAAAATTAGTGATTTAGAACATCTGTTTTTTCGTGAAATTGTATAACAAATAATTACCGAGTACATTCTGCTTTAACGGCACATAATATTATTGATTTTATCATAAGCTTTGTATAGATTCTCCATTTGCAATGGTCCATCAGTTTATGTTTTTAGGTTCAGAATATACAACATTTCCCGTTGCAATATGTAGATATAAGCAACAGTAACATCAAGTGCAAAGCATTTTGCTGGAATATGTATTTGATATTAAAAATATCGCTGATAAATTAATAAAAGTATCTTTTTCAAAAAGTAAGTTCCGAAAGCAAGACAATATAATGTTCGAAAAAAACATAATTTTCAATTATTCCAAGATACAGCTGTTTTCTATATGTGAAACATTTAATTGTAGCGACGTGTTTGGTGTGTAAGGTGTTTGGTGTGCTTTTTATTGTCGGTTTTAAAAGTTTTTAATTAAATGCATTTGTATGTGTGATTAAAATAATAATTTCATAAAGATATATCAAATTTAGCAAGTATCATTAACACACATTTAGGTGTTGGGTTTGAAATAAGTAATGCTCTATTTTAACACACAAAGCAGTATAAGTTATTTTCTATAGTCTAAAAATGATCAGAAGTAAAAGACTATGAGGTTTAGTACTTCTTTTGCAAATCATGATAACACACTAACAATAATTATATAAGCGCCACAACATTTTTAGCAACACCGGTCTGTTCAGCAGTAAAACCTTATTTGACCAATGACTAAGGGTGTAAATTGTGTAATCTTTCACAAGTTTGGCACTGTAATAATTAAATTAAATAACCGTCAATGTCAGCTTAAGTATATTTTTAAATCAGTCAGAAACCTTCCTCACACATTTATCAACTTCTTGGTTAGATAATAATTGCTATGTAATAGTTAAGAAGAGAAAATGCTTAGCAAACGCGAACAATCCTCTTTAACGTGGAGGAAAGGACATTTCTCGACATTAATTAAAACAAGAGTTTTAGTTTCCGCTGTGCATGTGTGTTTAAATTGTACAAATATTAATTTGAATTTCTTGCAAAATTATATTAAAGATCAATTAAGATGTTTTGGATGCCGTTAACTACCAACCCGATGGGTAGGCCATCGTCGACAACGACACTAAGACTATAACTATGCCTTGTCGCTTTTCTTCGAAAAACAGATATAACACATAATGGTATAGTTTCGGTCAGTACATGCACATAACCACCAAATAAATGACCCACAGGTTTAAACATACTAAACATGGACATGATAATGTTTTTTTCCGTTCTTTGTGTTACCTGTTATTACAGTTTCACATATGCCCCCCAAATACTCCTCATTACTTTTTTAATATATTTCAATGTAAATATGACATAATGGTAATTACGTCATTTGACACATATTGTGATAGGTTTTCATAATATTACTATGATTCAGTAAACTTTATTTTAACAAGTAAAGAATAGTATTGCCATCTGTTAACAATCTGATCAATTGTCCCTTTCAAACCCAAATTTGGATTGCACACTCCTGTCAGTAGGCGACGTGCAAATTGAAGTACATGTCGACTTAGTCTTGTCGGTGATACTCAGACTTGTAACAATCGTATAGTCGGCACTCTCAGTATCACGCGAATCATTTCTGCGTCTGAACTGTGAGTGCATTTCGTTTTCATAAAATGAAGAACTCCTTCTCTTTCTTAGAAGTCTATTGTAAACTCGGATATAGCCAAGTTTCACTTCGGACCTTCTCAAGGCGTAGATAACAGGGTCGCAGAGTGTGTTCAATATGACTAACAGGAACAGAATGGCGTTAACTAAGAGCAATTTGTCGATAGCAGCTGTAGTCATTTTGGAAAAATCGGGTCGTAATATGTACAGTACGGTGTGGTATAATCCTATTGGGCACCAACAAAGTGCAAATGTTCCAATTATTAGGAATGTTGTGACAATTGCTTTCATTGAATGGGAACTTTGTAGCCGATTATGGCGGTCATCACGAACGAGTTTCCTCACTTGATAGCAGATCCGTGTGTAGATTATCAAAAGTCCGACCAATACGACAAAAATGAATATGACAATGACAAATTCGTAGTTAAATGTTGTTCTATTCACAGTATTAACATGATCACAAAATGTTGTTTCTTCTTTCCGAAAGCTAGGTAAACTTACAAATAAATCCAACACTCCGCAGAAAATACTTATCGCCCACAAAGTTGCAATGATGAATCTCACTTTCCGCTTGGAGAAGAAGCGATCGTAATACAAGGCCTGCATGATGGCGACGTAATGGTCTACAGCCATCAACACAAGGTTGAACAATGTTGACGTCAGCGCAATATTGAGGAACATCCGTCTCAGAACAGGCGTGCAAGGGTGAAATTGATTGTTAAACATGAATATATCATGAAGAACACAGGAGAGTATCACCATGATATCAGACACTCCCAAGTTGATTATTAGAGTGTTATACGGTGACCATCGCTCGCGAGGAACGTTTAAAGTAGCTAATATTGAGAAAACATTTGCTAAAAATCCGAAAACTATCAATATTAGCTTCATGATCTCCGTGGGCTCTCGATAGCCTTGATAGGTACCGCTGTTGCTAAACGTCTTGTTATCAAAATTTTCTGTATCATTATTCACAACTGTCAAAGTCACCAAAGGGATTATGGACGTTGTTATATTGTACATATTTCTTTTTTTTCTTAGTGCATAGTTGTTATGCTTTGCTGGTAAAATGTTCCCTATGTAAAATTGTTTATTTATCCGGTTTACCTTCTAATGGCCTGTTACCTTCGCGTAGTTCAACCCACTCCATTGTCATTTATGAAGCCACTCTTATTAACCTTTCCTGTAGTTGTTTACGACTTATTTAATTTTATTCTGTTCGTTCAAACTACTACTTGTTTGTTCATCCTTATTATGTTACTTTCTTATTTACATTCAGTTCTCATATTATACTAATTTTTCTTCACTATCACTTTATCCTCCTTATTAACACTGTCACTTTATATTCCTTACTTCTATTATAGTTTAATGTTCTTAATCCCACGTCACTTGATTTTTCTTCATCGATTAAATATTTGTTTCTTCAAGATTCTATTAAACATCCATTGCATTTCGAGTCCTTTATCTTGTAAATACTCTGATTGCTGCCGTTATATTTCCTATAATCCTTCGTGCTCTCTCCTGGAAATAAACAAATGTATTTGTCTTGTATTGGTTCTTCTAAAATGAATATTTGATATCCATGCGGCTGCAAAATATAATTCATAAATCGGAAAATCAACGTTTAATCCTGAGATCGTCTGTTGAGTATATATACAACGACAATATGATGAGAAAGGTTAGGGTAATAGAAGAAAGTATTTAAAAGGCAGTAACTGAGTTTTGCGTTCACGACATAAAAGTGCAACAAATAATTTGCGTTGGTCTGATTTTACGCATAGAACCATGGATTTAATTTATAATCGTATGTGTTGGGTATAACAAAAACACTTTTACGTAGGTAACGTAACGTACAGTCGCCATGACGATGTAACGTCTGACCTGTAATTGTCAAAATGTTGGCTGTCAGTTTGAGACCTGCGTGGTAAATGCTTGGTTTGATACTGCTGATTTGCTCTTATATTTTGTCTATGGTTTTTATTCGACTGAGACAAAAACGTATCCAATATGAAGAGAAATTATACAGAAATGTTTTGAATCCATATTTCCAAAGACAGTTAGTGTGTTTGATACATTTGACTTTAGACCATGTTGTAGATATTGTTATTGAATATTCCGAAAGGTCAACTTTATTCAAATGAAACAAAGGGTTTTTGTTGTGTAATTGATTTCATACTAATCCTACGTGCTAGTGTAGATAATAATTATGCAAACATATCAAATTAAAACACTAGAAAAATAACCATCAGCTTCATAGATTTGAACGTGACCCACTTTACTACAATTTGCTATTGCAGATTTTACTTAGAAGTTATAGTTAGATGACACGAAGTAAATTCTTAATGAATCAGAATTGACAGAGTGAGCGTAGCGAAGGAGCCCTTCTTATTCTTTAAGAAATTACTTCAGGTCATACCACTGACTTACAATACTCATTGCCTGATAACGCAAATTTTGACACAATAAGTGTGCATCGGATGATTGCTGTAGGCAGTTTTTTAAACACCCGCGAAAGGTGAAATTCTTAATAATTAAGTCTAGTACTTAATGATTGCCTTCAAAAAATTTTTATTGTCTTAAAATGTAGGTTGCTTTCGAAATTAAATAGTATTATTTCCAGTAAGTAATTCATGATCGATAATCATAAACAATCACGTATTTTACCAATATTTGTATGCTACATTTTGGTACTTAAAAAGGTCACAGTTCACTGGTCAATATCGATCATTATCGGACTACACTGACCAATATTTTTTTGTTCTGTTTAAACAAATATAAAAAACGTTTTAATCATTTCCATATATCTACATCACTAACAGCTATTTCTCGGTCACATGCTTATATAATTCCGCGGACAGTTCCAAGGTGGCTACATTTATTGAAAGTATAGGGAATCGTTTCCGGTATAAAGATTGTCAGACATTCTAATAAAGTAATGTGATAGAACAAGTAACAAAATTCTTGCCAAGATGATACAACACCTCAACAACAGTTAGAAAGATCTCTGTTGTTATCAATCATATCAAATTAAGCTGTCACAGCACATACTTTTGTGCCAAAAAGCGTTAGTAATGCTATTTAAAATATATCAGTATATGTTTGTTGTTTATTCTTAAAAGTCAGTAAAAAATGAACAAATTAAAAAGAAGTGTTGCGAACATGAACTTCATGTAGTATGATAATTTGTGTTTGTTAAGTTGTGTTTTACCTGTTGTATTATGTGCCTATTGCATTGTTGCATGTTTTATTGTGTGTTCCTTAATGATTGTTAAATTGTGTGTTTCTTGTTAATTGAGTAATTGTGTGGTACTTGTTGTGTGTTGTATCGTGTGTTTGTTGTTGTATTGTGTGTTCATTTTTTTGTTCAATTCTGTCCGTCTTGTATTGTGTGTTTCTTTTCGCTTGTTGCATTGTGTGTATTCTTGTTGTTTGATGTATTGTGTATTCTTGTATCATTTATTGTTAGTGTTGTATTGTGTACATTTTTTGTGATAATCTTCAGATTTACAACATTGTTTTTCGGGTCATTAAAAACGAACGTAACCGGTATGTCCCTGTTATTGCAATTTGATTATTATCATATTTCCTTGCCAAGCTGTATAAACTCGTTAATGTTATTGTTTAGAAGTAAAACAACATTATAATAAAATTGAAAAAGAGTGTGTATTAGACAAAACTTGTATATGACTTGTTATTTAAACTGAAAAAAAAATCAATTAAATACCAGTCTAAGAGCAATAAAAATAATAAGCTAAATGTTAATAACCTAACTAGCAGTTTATGATATTGGGTTATAGATATAGTACATCAGTTACAAAATACACAATTCAGAAAGAAACATATCAACATATTTTATACGGTTATTTTGAATATTATTATTATTATCATTATTATTATTATTATTATTTTAATTATTATAATTATTATTATTATTATTATTATTATTATTATTATTATTATTATTATTATTATTATTATTATTATTGTAATCATTGAGATTGTTTTTGCTTTGGCCCGCTTATTACAAATAAGAAAAAGCAGACATAAGTCTAAACAAACGAATATAGAATCGATGCACACTTTACCGATAAATAAACTCTGTATCAATTGAAAGGTCCAGCAGGTTGGACCATTTTATAATTATACAATGAAAATTTCAGGGACTAAGTCATACCGGTGCCTTAAGTTGTATTATGGTCGTTGATACATCTAAACATAGTCATGTGCTCAGTTGTTATAGCAATGGGAGTTAATGATTAAGATCGGAATACACTTTATCTTGAAGTGTAATTATACAACTGTAGGTGAGTAGGTGAACGTCCGGTTAGCGCAGTGGTTAGCGCGACCGCTTCTAACCTCTAGGCGATGACCGAACCAATTGTCTTAAAACTATCAATAGTATGGAAAAACGTATTTTCGATATAAACTGTCTGCATGGTAATCTAAATGGCAAAATATATCTGATGAACTAAATTTTAAGTTGCAAATCAAAAATACATATAAACAACCAAACACCTTTATCTTAAATATGTAAAACACACAATTATTCCGCCCTGTGACATCAAAATAACTTTTAGCTTCTAAGCTTTCTTCTCATTTCTGTCTATTTTTTTGTCTTGTGCATATATAACGCGATTATTATTCATATAGTGTTACTCATTCAAATTATTTGTTTATACTAAAGTTGTGTAGAAATTTTAATATCGGAATAAATATTGAACAAACCAATAAAACCTTTAAAAAATATCATCGATGTTTCATTGGTTATAATCCTATTGCACATATTTGATTTTTTGTTGTTCATTTTGTCACAGAGATCACTTTACGTCATTTATCGTCTAAGAAATTTACTTTAACAGCCAGTGTGGTGTGCATCAATTTACTTCCAATTTGTGCAGACGCCTGACTTGAAAAACAAAATGAACAAAAAGTAGTAAGTTTGGTGGCAATGGATTTTAAATGTGCATATTTAACAATGTATATACATTTCAAATATTAACGAAACATGTACCAGTTTCTTTCCCTATACAAGTGATGGGTCATACAAAAAGGTCATAGCATAAAACATGGTTTAAATACTGTGCCTAGTTAAATGTTTTCTCCTAGATTTAATCGTAGGGTCTACATTTAAAATTAAAGCGAACGAGATATTTTTTTGAAATGTTGTCATTTTATTTAACCCGAAAACGAGCGAAAAGCGAAAACTTATATATTTAAAATAAAGAAGAATGATTGTTCGGCATAATTGCCCTTGAATCCATTTTTAACACAATTTCAACTAAATTTCTAATTGACAATTGAATAATTTTCGTTTATTGGTTTAGTTTGAGTAAGCATAGAAGTGATAAAAACAAAACAAAAATATGATTGAAGCGTTTTTTAAGTATGATGATGATTCATATTAAATAAAAAAACACCTGGTTAGAAAAAATGTTTGGAAAAACTGTATTTATGCGTTTATTATGATTAATTTTGGATATTTAAAAAAAAAAGGTAGCATTGGCTGCAATAAAACATTTAGCAGTCTATATTCATAACAATGTGTTGATTTTACCAATAGCAATTGAAACATACATATATTGTGGTTTGTCCAAACCAGTGATTCTTCTGTTACTGATCGCCATCTGTGACCATATATTTGTTTTCAGAAATATAGTTTTTGTCATTATTTGCGTATCATTTCAATCAGAAAATAGCCTTTTGAGCAAAAATACTCTAAATTTAGTGTAACAGCTTGGACAAGCGGCAAATTTTATTTTTGTCATCATAACAAATATTTAGCAGTCACCTTGTTGGCATTTTGTATGAGAGAAAAACCGTTGCCTTTTGAAAATATCTTCGAAGGAAAAGTTTTCATTACAGTCAGAAAACAACCTTTGCCCTCAAATCATAAAAACGTATTTACACGAAGCCGCAATTTTGTTTGAAATGATTAAAACCAATGGTAAACAGGTAGATATATAAAACATCTTACTTCCCTTTACAAAGCAGTACTATTAAACTGAGAAGGAAATTAATTTTCAGTCGTATTTTAGCTTTTGAAAATATAATTGCTACCAACAAAATCTAGTTCGCACAAAAAACAACATATATTAACAAAGTTTATGAAAAGGTGCGGTAAATCCGTGAATTGAAACAAAAGTTTGATGTGGCTTAAAGAAATGTTTTTCATTTGCAATACAGCATGAAACAAATCTTTGCATAAATAAAGATAAAGATCTAGATTGCTTACAAACAAACGACACATGTTTAATGGATTTAATTCATATTTATATTAAGGAATAAAGTGTTTGATGTTCAGGGCTGCACCGGTAAGAAGATAACTCATTTCTGTTGTAAGGGGAAGAGGAATTAACTAGCATTTAATGATGCACATTTTCAGGGTTAAGTGCACATGTACATTTTCTGACCATTTTTCTTTGCCAGTGCCATTACCATACAGGGTGATGAATTTTGCTGATTGTTTATGTCGGTTGTTCGCGGACTATTGATAAGATACTGAAGCATTTTTTGTGCTTTTCCTCCGACATTTCAAAATAGAAAAAAGTCCGTCTGTCAGGTGACCAACTGACTGTAGATAAACATCACGTGGTCTACTAGCCTAATAAACTAAAATTTACCTTGTTTTTGGACCGATTTTTTTTGTGCAAGTGGCAGGATAAAAGCATACCAAATGATACATTGAGAAAGTTTATCTACACTCGATTGTACTTATAAATCAATCGAGTTAGGATGTTTTTACAACATTAATAAACGTCCACAAAACACAGGCAATGAAGGATTTTCAATAGAAATTTCTTTGTAAATAATTGAAACGGTATAGAATGAGATGGTTAATAAAACTTGAGAACATATTTGTGTATACAAAACAGCTCCATTTTCCTAATCACTGATGTCGATGTTGATATCCGAATGTTTTTGATTTTCGTATAATGAGCTTAATGTAAAATTTTAATAAGTTGACGTAAAACATAATTTACATCGTACGTATATTTAAATGATACATACCACGACCAAATATATCCAACACAATCAGCTATCGTCTACTTTATAAACATAACACCCACCTTCTAAAATCCTGGCGCGATAACTGCTCGTTTGAGATTGATCAGCTTGCTCAACTGGTATTTTATAAACAGAGGTTTGGAAATCGGAACTGAGGTGTTCATGAATAATCGGAACAATTAGTATTTGTGAGTGGCACTTGAATAATGTTTATTTTTTTGCACATTTCTATTGCTGGCTCGTAGATATCGCGCTTTTCGGCATGGCAACAAATGAAACAGCGGTTACATATACATATCTTAAATAATTTTTAACTGATTAAATTAATATAAATAGACAAGTGGTAAACAAAATCATTATTATAATAAAACAGAACGATGATTAATAGCTTAGAGTTTCTGTTTTAAACTTCAATGCAAGCCTTTAGACCTGTTAAAAGAAATGTCCATGTATTTAACTTAGTTGTTTATTTTGCTAAGTTGAGTCTGATAGTATATTTTTAGTGTCGTATTTTATTAATTGTTTTAGAGCGCACTTCCTCTCGCTGACGGAGCTCAAAACGTAGTCTAGGTCTTGGGGTTGGTAGTAGGGTCTGTGTGACCGTTCAAGCGTGAAATAATAATCGTTTTTCCAATTAACCCCTTAAAACGTCAGCACGGATTGGGATATATGAACCTTAACCTAGATTCAGGGAATCTAATCGTTACTTTTGACAACAGTATATTTTCAAAGTTAATGTTAATCAACGTCCAAAATATATTTGCATGGTTGCATTCACGTGGCTGTCCGTCATAATTCGTAAACCAATATTATATAATGGTTCATTAATAATATTAAAACAATAATAGTAGCAAAAATATTGAAACTTAACATTAAATTAACAAGTTTGAAAATGTTAAACAACTATTTAACTTATTTAAACGAATAGACTGCTTTTATTAGCAACATTCATTATAGCTATTGATAACGGTAACGATAAATCTATCTTGGCCTTAGTCGATACTATGATTATTCTTAATTACCTCAGCATAAGACTGTGTTATAAACATATTCAATGACATTTAACAAACGATTTGTGACCCGTGTACCTCGTAATTTCGCAAGTGTTTCTGACACATATTACATTGTTATTTTGTATATTAAATGTAAATATTTCCTATTTCAATTCACAATTGTATATATAAAAATGGTAGAAGGGAACGTATCATTACATTTCTGTTCTACAAACAAGATTTTCCGATATTTTCATGCCTATCGGCCTTAAACGAAAAACCCTCTGAAGAAACGTTCGACTAAATACAGGTACTTTCTTAAGAACAGTAGCAAATTCATTCCACTAATTCTACCAATTAGTAATGTAATCAAAGTATGAAATCAAACATACAATATGTCATTCAATATATATTGTGAACCACATTTTGAAAAGTTCAAACAACTGATGGAAGCCTTTTATCTACAGCTTTTATAACATAAATTACACAGTGAAACAACATGTGCGAAACTATCGAAAAACAAAAAGTATGTGTTTACAGGGTATAAATTAGTAAAAACAATTTCGCACCCAGAAGCAAACCAAATCCAGATACATGCTACATGAGAGACAAGGGCCTGAACAGTGAAACAGTGAAACATTACTACATGCCATATATTAAATGACTACGTTTCCATTCCAATCCATTCTATATTTTAGATTTAAAATGTTTCATAAGTTATAAAAGTAAACAGACAGTATCTCTGCAATTGCGTTTTGAATTTAAAATACGAATTATAAATCGAATAAACATGTATTTTACATGATAAGTGATAATTGTTCAAACACTTTAGTCACATATTATTGTTATTGATAATATGTGAGATGCATAGGTGTTACCGCAAAGCTTTGAAGTATGTCTGAGTGTTTAAATTAGTTGATGTTTATCTTTCAAATTTAAATGCCTTCTTTTTCAGAGGAAGTATATCTTGAAGATTGAAAGGTCGCAGAATTTTGTGACATTTGTATGCAACATTAAAAATATTATGTTTTTTTGCACATTTTACAATTGTTACTTTAGTTAATGTTAACTTATAATTGTCAACCCCTAATTCTGATAATGAACTTTATAATGAACTGTAAAATAAATGATTTGACACCTTTTTTAATTATTGTCATGGAGCGAGCCATTTTATGCGTAAATGCATGTAAACTAGTCATATAAGACTACTGACAAAAAATTTGATTGCATGTTTATATATTTAAGTTCAAAAAATGATGTTTTATACATTTTTCCTGATCCGTTAGTAACGGTTTTAGTCATAAAACATTAATTTTGGAACGGAAATATGAAAATCTGCAATCAGATCTTTTGTTAGTTTTTCTTTTATCTCATCTTGGTTATCAGATATTTACGCAAAATTTGCTCATTCCAAATAAAAAATAGGAACAAGAAGTTGGATAAACGGTAAATCTGTCAGAGTGCAGCTTTTAGAAATATACAAAAGTTGTAATGCCTGCCTCTCGAGACAAAGTCATTCTACTTCATATAAGTCATATTAGGCTGTTTTTTTTACTCTGTTATCTTATCTCGTGTGCCCTCATGTTATCATATATGCATAACCTGAGTGTAATAAAAATGTCTGTATTGTATGTCGTATTGTATTGTTAATATATAACCCTGGCTGTTAAACGCCCTATAAAAAATATTTAAAATACTAGATATTCGAAAAAAAACACTAGACTTTGAAATGTGTTCTTAAATTATACGTTTCCACTGTTAGGGTCTCTTGGATTCAATGGTATGTGTTAAATTGACAACACATCTTCTTTCACGAGCGTGTTTTAAATGTGTATATGGTAGGATGCAGTGTTGATATAGTTAAATTATGTTATTCTTCCATTAATCTTTCTATTTTAGTGTGGGAGAATTGTATAACAGGTTATAGTTATTCCGTTATTTTATATACATAATCCGCGTTTGACCATTAACTTGTTGAGTTTGTTGTAATTTAAGTTTTTGTTTGTATGCATCAATATGTGGCTACAGTGTTGCCTCATAGAGTCCATTCATGATTGAGTATCACAATTAATTTTATTTCAAATGTTCACACATACAAATATATATAGTGTATAAATATAAATCAAGCCTTACAATTAACATTGCAAAATAATATCACTTGATAAAGTTAGAGTATTTTATATGCCATCGTGGCATGTTCAAGCAAATTGAGTTTTATTCTCTATTCTTTTAAAACACCAATTTCATTAGAAGTTTCACAATCGTTTAATTCAGATACTTACTGGCGCGGATAATGGTGATCGAGGTGGTGTTGATGATGTTAGTTAGTATGCATGTTTTATGGGTTTTATTGGTTATGTTATTCACGTCTATAAGTATTGGCTTCATTGATTGTCATGTTTATTAAAAAATATATACATCACAACAGTGTAACAAGATGTGTAATGTACAAAATATTTCTTGCACTATTATAAGAAAGAAACGTTCAAAATACATTAAAATATCTCGAATATTACACATCAAAACGATAGACGGCTTTATCTGCTGAATGGTGATTTTGCTTTGTGGAAACCTTTGACATGCATTAAGATGGTGATATTATCTAATGCTTTGTAAGCAAATGCTGAATTGTGAATTATAAATGTGTTGCTCGACAGACATGGTATCGAATATCCTATTGTACGAGCTTTCTTAAAAGGGAGCATTTAGGTTAATTATAAATATGGCGGCCTCTTGTTTATGAGAATTATGAGGCGTAGGTTATGGTAAAGTAATCAATCACACGATTAAATACAACAAACTCAAAACTAAAATACATAATACGATAGAAGGACAGGCCAAGACAAAAGTGCAATCCCTAATGAAGTATTTTCAATTAAGTATAGTGGGGTCATTTTATCAACGAGATTTCTTTAAAATATCATATGATCAAAATTTTTGGTGAGATATTATTTCGCGTTACAAACCCAAAATCCAATATTCTTATCTTAAACATTCCATGTGAGCTTTTGGTTTCGAAAAACTCAGAAATTGTTTTCGAAAAAGCGATCGTACAATACGTTCGTTCATAATATGGATCCATTGACTATTTTAGGATGGTATGGCAGGTAAGAACTATTACATAGAAGGTTATATGATTTTGCTATTTGACTTTGTAATGCCAGTAAACAAGTGCATACCTATATATTAAGGACGTTTAAGCTTTAGTTTATATTTTATTATTAAAACTAGTTTCAGGTGTATGATACTATATTTTTTGTGTGTCAAAATATAATATTACGCACCACTGAGGGTCCCATGACATTATAAGGATTCGCTTGTCAACCTTAACGGTGTATAAAGATAGATTCATAAGAAAATTTTCTGGTAGGTAAAAGGTTATATCAACATGTGTACGCGATTTTGCTGGTTCAATGTTACACGCTTGTGCGAACATGTTCGTTCATTCAACCCTTTAAGACAATAACAAAACTTTATTGCTTGTAATATCAAGTTCGAATAATGTCCACAATTGCATATTAAAAGTATATTCATCTCTAATGAATATTGTCACCTTTGCGTGGGGGCTGCCAAAATAGTTAACATTGTACGTATCCGGTTCTTTGCATCAGCACAAGGCTACGTTATTGATTTCCATTTGTTAATACTCTTCAAAACCAGTTTTGCTCACCATTCAAATGTTCTGATATGCAACTAACAACTATTAAGTGTTTATTTGTAGTCTGTGTTTTCCTATATTCACATGTAATGATATTTTATCTCATATTCCAGAATGTATTCATTGAATATGAACCATATTACAGCAGGAAATGAACAAGGACATTTTATACTGTGTTCTTATTAGCAATTATTCGATTTATATCAGACACTTATGGCAATTTGGAAAACCCATATTTGAAATGATTTACTTTCCATTAATTCAAATTAAGCAAAGAGCCAATAAATACTTTTCCGATATTTAGTCTTAAATTAAAATATAAGATGTGGCCTTGTTAAATCACATCATATAAACTCAACAAGTGTTGCACAATGTTGCAAGACAATAAACTGAGATAACATACATATCAAAATACTTTAAAACGGACCATACAATACAGTAGCTCACTATGGGGGACTGACGTGCGTGTAGGGTTGTAGACAAGTTAACGAGTACACAATCATGACATACAAATCTATTTTGCGATACAAGAAGGCGTAACACGTGCATTTAGACAAAGCGTCTTTGTATTAAAGCATACCGTATTATGTTATTTATCCAATCATAATTATGATAAGCCAGGACTTTACGTTAGGGGGTGGGCCCATTTGGCCGCTACGTGGGGCATGCGCCTCAGTCCCTTAGAACTCCGAAAAATGGCTCTAAAGATTCAGACATATTGACATGAAAACACCTTATTTTGTGCTTGTGGGCAAAACATTTCCCTGGATACTCAAAAGATTATACTGGCAAACGGAGTACCTAAACCGGCAAATAACGATCGTTTTCTTCAATAGTAAAATACTATTGAAATGGTTGCCAAATTAATATGCTCTATATATATAAGCTTATGTAAACATTAATCTACCTTACTATTCTAACATATATTTCTGATATTCCAACTATTCTGTGAAACACTGCTTAATAATACGTGTGTAGAATCGCAGATATAAAGATATGCTTTAAGGTAGCCAATACTGATAGTATTTGCGAAACATTAAATAGCATTAATTTTAGCTTTATACGCTCTGTTGTGGCCCTATAACCTTGATATTCACCACAGTGGCGGTAAGGAGTTGTGAGACCATAGTGTTCGGTTACATAGTATATACCTGTCACATTTAACAATTGCAGAACAGAAGTTGATGAATTGTACCTTTCATTGAAATGCTCAATTGCTTGTGTGTTCAACATGTTCATCGGTTATTACTTTTTACTTCTAAGGCCACTTTATTGTTAATATATCTACTCACTTGGTCGTATTTGAAGCTACCTTTTTATAGTCATATCTCAACCTTTCATAATAAAAATACCAATTAAGTCGCTGTATACGATGCTATTTCTCTTCAACCTTCGGTTCAAACTGTCATTTATCTACTTTTCTCTGCTGTGTAACTTTATCCGTCAAAATATGTTCTCATCCCGTTTTGTTGTTTTTATTGCCATTTTATTCGTTATATCTTTATTTGTATTTTTATTATTCTTATTCTTACTGTCACTCTTTCCTCCTCATTGTCTTTGTGAATTAATCATTCTAATTTATATTGCTGTCTCATTCCGTTTCATCACTTGTTCTTTATGACAGGTATATGTTTTTGTTCATTACTATTATACGGACATTTCATAACTTTCCTAATCCTGCAATCCGCTAACACTCAGGGCTGCAGACCGTGTATTTTCTCTCAGTTGTTTGTGTGCTAACAAAGAACTGTCCTGAAAAAAAATCAAAATGCTTGTCGGATTTCCCAATTATTGTTCGTTCAAATAATAACATTTGACATCCATGAGGCTACATGATATGATTTATGAGTCTGGTTTTTACCTTTTGTATTCTGAGAGTGTCTGTTGTAAATATTTACAAGTATACTTGAGACAATACGATTAGCTGAGGGTGTTAGTAATAGAAGAGAATATCAAATAGGCAGATTTTTGCGTTCACATAATAATGTGCGTTACATTTTGGAATATTCACAAAGGAGTAGAGAAACAAACGTTTAAGACTTTTGACAATGTTTAAAACAGCTGCATTAACGAGCATCTGTTTATTATAAAAATGCCCCCTAAAAGCCAGATTTAACTTAGTGTATGTTAAATGTTTTAAAAGAGGCGTTCAAAAAGCACATTTTTTGGCATATGTATATAATAATGCTTATTAATGTTTTATTAAGCGGGATTTTAACACAACTCTAAAATCATGATACTTGACAGATAATCTGCACTTTATATCCAACATTTAATTTTGATGCACTTACCATTTATAGAATATAAAATTTTCAACCACTATGTGTCAATTTAGATTGAACACCACAAACGACCTCAACTGATGTATGATTTCGACGTTACAAGAAAAACCACTATGGTTTCATTGAAAGTTACAAACTTAAATGTAGAAATAAATGGTATAAATAATTATCTATTCGTTCCTTTTTCCAAAATCTTCACGTTATGCATGCCACTGAAAATACACTGTGTAAGGCATGCAACTGACAATATACTGTGTTCAACGACTTAATGCCTATATTTTCCTTTTCAACTAAAAAAATAACTTGCCTAAACAAGAACACAATTGCCTATGAGTTTCATTGAAGGAGATAATTCCTATATATTAAAGCGATTTTTAGACAGATACATAATGTTTAAAATAGAAAAAAAGGAATTGTTATAAGACAATGCCAGATTGGATTTCATAAGATTGTCATGAACGTTATCAGTTACTTACTTTCAACCAATTTATCAATCATATATCCATTAAGAATTGCCATCATGTGTCAATGTCCTTCCGACATTTCATTATATTAGACCATATTGTTTTTAAAATTATACGCAACGAGCTCAAAGCGCGAGTTATGATTACCATCAAGCTTACATGATAATTAGTAGTGTGCGTATATTGACATATTGTTGTTTTTTATATGTTCGCTAGTTATTGCACAATGGCTTCTGATAATTATGAGAAATAATACAAACCTAACACAAACCAAGATATGTTTCTATATGTTAAATGTGTTCTTTATACTTACATGTATGTATTTCATATCAGGTTGTCATCTGTCTCCACCTAGATAATATCCGGACTTATACCGCTATGGTTTGTCTTGAATCATAACACACTAACACAGTAAACATATTTAGGTTTAAAATCAAGAGGTTTTTTACCCTGGCGAGGTAAAAGAAGAAGCGTATGTTCTCAATAACAAGCTCATCAATCAACAACTTGGCGTTGTTCTAGTTCTGATTTGTTTCTTAATACAATGACCTTATTGAGAAAACTATTTATTTTCTTTTTTAGAGATATTAAAACAAGATACTATATCAGAATTGAAATGAAGATAATTTCGTTGAATTATAACTAAAAGTATCATTACATACATGAATTGAATAATTTATGTATTTATATTCATTGCATGCAATGATATATCGTTGATATACAAGTGAAATACCCAACTAAAGGCGTAGGAAGCTATAAAAACATGGACATATGAAATTTACGAATGTATACATTATACACATCAATATATACCAGCATAAAACACATGATTAATACCAACATATGAAGAGCTACCGACTTAGAATTAAATAACAACACAACAAAGACCACCCGGGCTTAAAGACGACTTATATGTTTATCACATGACATGTAATCATTCCATGATAATATATAATACAACCAGGTTTCCCCTGCATGATATATGTAAAACAGAAATGATAAATTTATCAATTTCTGATGTTATTGGAAATACCAATTATTTCGTTACAATGCTCCTCCATTAAACGAAAAATATATTATCAGAGTATTCAAATGTTATATTTATTGAAATTACATTTTAACATTCGGATGAAAGCATGTTTTCAATTACGTCGTTCTCGGATATTTATATTTAATTAAATATTATCATCGCAAATAAACTCTTTGGTACACTCATGTACACGGTACATAATATACCACATCAAGATATTGTAACATGTTATCCGTTTAATTTAAAAGTGAACTATTAAATGCAACGAAGCATATCTAGTGATTATAAAACACTAAGTTGCTAATATACTCTGTTAGACATATACTGATAACATAAACCTAAACATTTTAGACATTAAGCGTATTCCTGCTTAGTATCATGGGTAATTGTACAGTGACAAAGGTAAATATTTTTACTTTTATAGTAATAATAACAATTGTAATTCTAAACAAATGCTAAACAGAAATTAATGGTTTCGTGTTATGCATATTGACGCCAAAAGGAGTATTAACACAATGACTGCCATTTTAATAATGAGTACATTGATGGTTTACAAATCATGCGACTAAAAGAAACTGAATCACGTTTCAACAAAATCATGATGTTATCGATATTTGTGTTTTTGTCTATTTATCTCAACCACTATCAAATATGATAACAAAGTAATCCCATATTTAATTATCACAATCAATAGCGTCAACACTACCGCCAAAAAGGCATTGATCGTTTGAATGAACAAAAATAATTAAACTAACATCCTACAATTAATATAAATCAAAGTATACCTGCTGTTCTAAAAGCACTTTAAGTATCCCAAATTTTCATAATCGAATTTCGTTTTAAATCAAATATATGTTCGAACGAAGTACCATGAAAGTGGATTGCGACTATTTTACCACTGGGATTTAAAAAAAAAGTTTGTCTTAATCCATGAATTATCTTCAAACTTATATCCGTCTTTTATCATATTAAGACTCCGATTTACAATAATACAATTAATGATACCTTATCAAAATGGAGATACCATCGCAGTTTGTCGTATTATTTTCAGAACAATCGACAATCGTGTGTGTAAAGGTTTGTCAAGTAACAGTCAACTAAAGTCAATGAACGGTTGATTTTGTTCTTTGTTCTACTTTTAAAATCATCTTGAAAACTTGAGTGTTTTTTACATTAACACAGAGGCTTTTAAAGCAGTAAAGATGTTTTGACTGAATTGCTAACACATTCGAAGGCTTGGTATTTGCTTTTTTTGTTTCAGTCAGGCGTCTGTAATAATTGATAACCGATGCACACCACATATCTTGTCAAGGTAAATATCCTAGAAGACAGTAAAAATAGCTTTCATGTAAAAATGCTTCCTAGAGTTTACAAAGTAAACATGCATTTCATTGTTACTAATATAGTAATTAAGTCTAGTTAGAAATGGATTTATTCGTTCATTTCGTAGTGATGAAATATTAACAACGATGCGATATATTTGCATTTAAACTGTTGCAGCAAAAACATGTTTATGCACGGATTTTCTCTACTTTATTATTATTTACTTTCAAATTTACATATTCAACTCCATGTTCATTTAGAAAAGGCTTATCTAGGCAACAAGATTTTAAAAGATTTAAGACAAACATTTGTTTAGGTTATTTTTCAAATTTTTATTTGGAAATTCCCCTAAAATAAGACCATAAAATGATGTTTAATGCATTTGCTATAGCACAATTTTTGCACTTTTAAAACATGTTAATGAGAAACTATTTTGAAAGTTGACTGCTTTGAAATGTTTTGTTAATTCAAGTTGTAGGACGTTTAATCTTGTAAAATAGTTAATACTATTAAATGTTTTACTTAGCTCATAGGAGTCTAATATATACCAAAATTATACTTGTTTAATTTATACAAAATTTATACAAAGTTTAGTTTTTACCAAGTTTATACTTGGTTAATTAATAACAATGTTATACGGGTTAAATTCATACCAAGTTTATTCAAAGTTTAATGTATGCCGAGTTTATACTACTTAATGCGTACCACGTTTATACTAGTTGGAGTTTAAAAATTGAGGATAACGTATATAATCCAGTGAAACTGTCTTGCACAACAATTCTTGTAATGGTGAACCAATTGAAGAGTTTTGTTACATAACTGAAATGAAAATCAACATTGACAAATCCACAAGTATTGTATTCATGCGTGGTGGACAACTTAGAGAAATGGTACTATAAAGGAAACCAAATTGACGTTGTTTCATATTATAATTATCTTGGAGCTTTTTTACCCCTACATTATCATTGACTAAAAAGCGAAAAGCTCTTAGACTGCAGGCCACAAAGACAGTTTCAAATATTTATGCGTTTCAAAAACGTTTCGGATACTTCCAATTAAACGACGCATTCAAACTGTTTGATTCGATATTTGCACCAAGTCTGCGTTATTCATCTTGATTATGGGGATAATGTCATATTGGAAATATATTCATACAAGCTTTTGTAAATATATAGCGTGTCTAAATCGAAATATTTGTAATTGTCTTGCATTAAGCGAGTTTGGAAGACTTTCTGTAAAAATGATATATATGTCGCGTTGTGTATTGGACAACATTGATAAACATGCCTAACAACAGCTTCCCTAAATAATGTTTTAATGGTTCGGGAGTTAGACGAGCATGGTTTCGCTTTGCATGGATAGCTGGCGGAGTTGGAAATAGCACAAACTTTATTGCACTATTTAAAAGCAAACTAAAAGACTGTGCATTGCAGAAGATGCAGGAATTTGTTGGATCTTCACCGAAAGCGCTGCACTACAGACATTAAACAAGTCTTTTAAACTCAGAAATGTATATTTCCTTGGATCTACCATTTATGTTGAAAAATACATTTTCTAATTTCCGCTGCTCTTGTCGTGTATTACAAATTAAAAAAGGCCGAAGTCTTAATCAAACGTCAGCGCACACAGGGCGGGACACAAATTCAACGACGTCATTTCAAACGTGGCGTTACATGCACATGCAATTTTTATTTCAATTTATAGCATTACATAAAAAAGCAAAATAGTTTGTTTCAGTGTAAGATAGTTCACCTTGTGAACACCAAAAGTGAATATGCTTTGCCACTCGTGAAATGTGAATTTCGGTGTTCACTCGGTGAAATATATAACGATCTTACACTGAAACAAAAACAATCCACTATGAACTTGATGATGTAAACCTGTAATAAATGCACTAATGAAAATACATATAAAACATCGTATTCATATCTAAATGGAACGTACCTTCATCAAATATATCCAACACAATCAACTGTTGTCTTTGTTATGAACATAACACACACGTTCTAAAATCGTTGATCTGCTTTCAACGCAAAGTGTTCCTGGCAAGGTGACTGCTCGAATAAAACTGAGCAAAGCTGCAGCTCAACTCGTATCACATGAACAGAGGCTTAGGAAACCCGGTGCGTTTGTATCTATGAATGATAGCAAACAATGGTAGTTTATACCGGTAATTGAATAGCATTTAATTTATAAGATTTTTGTTTTGTTTCTTTTATTGGCTCTTACTTTTGTCGCTGTTTTTTGGCATGATACATTGGAGATGGTTGGTCGAGAATTTGGTATCTCATAAAACTTATATCTGATTGTTAACTGATAGTATAACCGTTATTTGCATCATTTCAAACCATGATCAGCTTGATAATTTCTTAGTGTGTATCCTTTCCTTGATTCAACAACATTATATAAAAGACTTTTCGTCAAAGAGTAATTTTATTGTATTTAAATTTCCCTACCTATATCATTAATTTTATATAAAAGAACATCACCCAAAGGACAAGACAAATCCTATATTTCATTTACTGTTCAACATTTTGGTAACAAAGCGATATCAGAGTATCAAGAACTATATACGCTTTTATAAATTATACATTACTGTTCGCATCAGCAACTAATATAATCAAACTGTACTGCAATATCAGTATAGTAGCTTAACATACTGCTTTGACTGCGTAAAAAATTAAACATCGGCGCTTTAAATCAAAATCAAAAGTTAAATGTTTATTAAGAAATAGCTTTAACCTGTTAGGAACATTATCATGCCAATATATAAATAGTTTACCGTCTCGTTTTAAAGGAAAGTAAGGTTTGAAATTCCCATCCATCTATCTTTTTAGCCGAACCAAGGCGGTACATAACAAGTATTGATAAACATACCTAGTTTTTTATATATAGTATGTATGCACTTTGCTGTTTGTGGAGTTTTGTGCCGTTCTTCTATGTTTCTTGTTTGTGATTTTATGTTCTATGTCTTTGGCATTTAGCCAGTGCCATTAAACCGGGTTTATGTTTAAACATTTTGCTACTGCAAGTATTTACATGTAAAAATAATATATATTACCTTTCAATGAAAACACAAACAATATAAACTTCTGTAAAATGTAAGCTTTTTAGAACAAAGCAGAAAAAAAATCTTTCTTGAATCCGTCAAATGATTTTGAGCCCTGTGCGTAAAACCATGGATTTCAAGTGGAGGTTTTCATTGGGAGTGTGCTACCTAAATAAAAACACAACATAAATACACTTGGAGGTCTACGGGATAAAACTTAAGTCGTTCTTATTGACCTACATCATTGACTCAATGCACTGTTTAGGTCCGTTATTTATATCGAGCAATCCGATTTGTTGCATCGTTCTTATATCCAAAATAGACCAGTATTGAATACCACTCTGTTCATTTCGGGTTTTTTTATTTTTTTTAACTTCAATGGCTAACCCCAAGACCAAGACGAATTTACATTTCATATATTCAAATAATACCCTTATTTGTCATTTGTCATTTCCTTTCTTTGGCATCGACGTTGATAGAAAAATTGAACTCACATACTACGCTGACGGAGTATTTATTTATTATTTAGATGCGTGAAGGTGCATTCATTTCGCTCCTTAAAATTCAAACTTAAAGCTTCACTTTCTAGTTTATCCAGTGAATTTGTTAATATAAACGTATAAGTTGATAACTAACATCAGTTTAAATGAAATATCGTTGTAAAATTAAAATTCAACAAACCAACTCTGCATAATGACAAAAAAATAACTCTTTTTACTAATAAAAGTTCACTTGTTTGAATTTCCTTCTTCGTTTTTATGGTCTTTATTGGCAGCATGAGTTCCGAAGTATCCTTCTGGTTCCATATTGGTCAGCTAATTGATATGCGCGGTTTCTAGTAGGTCTCGACGCAACGAATGAAACTAATCAGGACCATATTACACAAAAAACAATCAAGTCCGAAAAAACGTGCTTACTATATTGAGCGATTTACTCTTTGTGTTTACCCTTCTAAGATAATTTGTCCTCTTTTCTGAAAAAAAAATCGTTTGCGGAAAAATGGAATTCTTCATGTTTAAAACAATCACAGATCTTGTAAGCTTGTTTCCGATACTCCTTTATTTTATTTGACTATATTTACAATAGTGAATGGAGTTTCAAGTTAAAGTCAATAAATATCAATAAAAATCTTCATTTTATTCAGTTGAATAAACACGCCGAAAGTAACGAAATTCCCGCTCATCACGATATGCAACACAGACCCAGTACAGTATTTCAGCTTTCCAGGCGACAGTCATCTTGAACTAGTTATTAAAAAAGCGAGCACTAAATATGAAATCAATCATGACATATTTAATGGAACAGAGGAAGGACGAATCCGCGTAGTATGTAATAAGTTATTTTGTATTGTGGTTTTATGTCTGATACACCTGCATAATCAGTATACTCATTGCTTTTGAAGTAAAAACTTAAACTGCCATACAATCATTAAAACTTTCAAGTAACAATCATGTACCTACAAAACATTTTTAAAATATGACAGTTGTAAGACATCACATAGTTGGTTGTTTTTGCAATTTCATTAAGAGTTTCATCAACACTATCTTACATCGAAAGACGTGGAACAATATATTACATTTTTGTTAAAGAGAAATCATTCAAATTATCTTGCCCTAAAGGAAGAATAACTGTTTTAAACAGGTCAATCATTTAGGTTTTAATTATTTAAGGATAACATTCAAAGGATTGCCGCATGAGCAGTCATTAGAATGACTTTAAGTTGTTTATAGCGGTGCACATCTGTTCGAAAATAGCAATGATTAAAACTGAAACTGAAAGTACAAATTCTTCAACGAATTCAGTTACATTTATTATTGTTCATATTTAATTGATAAAATGCTAAACTCATTCTTCAGATATAATTCTGAAAACTATAATTTTGAATAAGTTTATCAATTTCATTTGACTGATATTGCCCTTAAATCGTGTTTTGTCTCCTTAACTTGTGTCAAAAGATATTTATCTATTTCAAATATATAAGGAAAGTCTGACTATTTTTTTTTCATTTTCTTTCAGAAGTTTTATGAGTATAACTACACGGCATTTGATAGTTCTAATACTAGCTCGATTTGTAAGCATTTCTCTTTAAAAACATATTCTCTTATTAACAAAATGTTTAATTGTTAGGAATTGACATTGATATTTGTCAATTCTGTTATTTGTCTTCCGGCAATGCCATTGTAACTAAAATACTTCCTTTGTAAATGTAGCATGTATTGATAAAATAATTCCTTGTACGTTAGTCACAATTTAAGGCATGTTTTAAAAAGTTATAATTGTACAAAAACACACTTATTTTTCAGACAATGATGTGTTATTCTACTCGGCCGAAAAGTTAAAGACAAAACTGGCTCTACTTGATTCTGAAACTCTAATGGAGTACTCTCAACAAATGAATGAGTTCATTTTGATTTGCAATTTTGCCGGCAAACCTTGCAAAGAGTAAGTTGGTAGTTTATATCAAAGGACAGTTGCGGTAATTAAGTAAGAGATAAAATTAAGAACAATTAAAATATGATCATATGTCAGATTATTCCCTCTCACACTGTATACGACCAAAAGTATAAACGTTGTGATCAGTTTACTTCATGTATACACTGGGCAAAAATATCGAAAGAGAAATTTTAGATAAGGCTTGTCAAAGATGCAATAGTTATTTGAAAAATTATCATCAAATCACTGATGGATGGTTGATGGTTGAAAACTGGAGAACTTTGACACAAAACAAGGATTCCACGAATAAAATAAATGTTTTATTTGCGCATGAGATAAGCGATAAATGCTCAACTACTTCCAATTATTTACCAGTCATTATTAATCAAAATGCTACATTAGAAGTATTCTCTTAACGAATATTTTTTTGTTGGTGAATATCGTTTTAGGAAAAATGTAATCGTTGTAAACTGGTCATTACATGCTTCCGCAATATTTCGATTTCTTAGAATATTGAGCTGGTTTGGTCCTATGATTTACATGAATCAGTTAACATGTAAAATCATGTTGTTCGTTTATGTACAAGTCATATCAATTTTGTTTCGACTATTAAACGTTCTCTGTGACTTACGTTTCGAAGTACATTACTTTGTGTGTATTAATATTTTAAAGCATATGTTGGTATTAGAGTATAATGGGATTTAAATACAGTTTTGTATATCTACTAGTTGTTCACATGACATATAAGGCAATGTATATAATAATAAGAAATAGAACATAAGAATTATCATGCACAGTTTCTTTGTGTGTGGTATATGTTATCCTCGACGGGTTGAACTCTTATTTCATGGCTTACACTGGATATATTTTAACAGGAATGCCTGGATTATTAAACACTCGTATGAGTACGGCCTTTGTTACGAGTTCGACCCCGAATACCAGATGTGTACGGACCCGAGAATACAGTCCGGCTGTGGAAATGTAGCCTCAGCAGGCCAGCAATATGGTAAGCAAAATAATTTTGTTGCAGTTTCAGTATTATTTCGGTAATGGATTATTATAATTATTATGCAACTAACATTTGGATGAATCTTCATTATATGAATTTTTATTTAACAAAAGCCAAAAACTAATGTTTTTATTCATTTTTGATTGATTCCAGAATCTGCAAAAAGTCTGTTTAGTGATTTCACGTTTATACCCTTTCTTATAATGCTTTTTTATAAAATAAACCCTGACTCGACATGAATAAAGATAATATAATAAACATCAATGCCAAGCCATGCCCATCCCGTTTTGATGCAAAAGGTTAAGGGCACTGAAATGGAAACATCATATGTAAAACAACAGCAATAGTGCTTGGTTATATTTGATTAATTATCAGATGTAGTATTCCAAAGGAATGCTTTATTTAATATTATTCAGTTTTTGAATATTTTTCAGGGCTCGTAATTCTGCTGAATGTTGATCAAGAACAATCCATTCCGTTTGTGACGTCATCGACTGGTGTGTTAGTCATACCGTCACATAAATACCATGATCATGTCGAAACAAATCAAGGGATATTTGTGCCTACTGGATTCGAGGCAAACGTTGCGTTGAGAAAGCTATTATTAGTTTAAATGTCATAAGCTGAGAATGTGCTGGATATACAATTCTCACCAACTAGCCTTTGTATTTCGAAAACAATCCCGCACGGGTGTTAACCATATATTTTCGAATAAAATTATTAAGTTTAACCTTAAATGTTCCTTTACAACCATGACTAGTCCGACTATTGATGGGTTACGTGTTGATATGTTTTTTAAAGAAATAATAAGTGTTCCTGTTCTTAACTTGTGTTTTGGCAATATAGATCAATCAATTGTTGTATAACAAAGTTATGTTGTTTTTTTGTTAATGGAATTTCGATGTTTCGGTGTACCCGTTGAGTCCCTATTATATGTGTTGATGACTAACAGACCTTTCTCGATTGTAAAATTTGTGTTTACTTTAATTCGCTCCACAATCAGATAATCCGCTATGTTGTGGTATTTAAATTTATTCGAAGTGAGAAGATTCAATTTCATAATACGATCGATAACCAGTCGGATACTGTTGGTAATATAGAAATATATAATAATGTATTGAATGTAATGGCCTTTGGAATTTCTTGTTAAACATGCACGCTTTCTACCCAATAATTAGTCCAACAATATACAATATAATGGTTTTAGTTTTTTTCGATAAGGATAACTAAATAATAATTCTTATGAAGGATACCGGGTTTAGTTTAAGAAACTCTACTTTAAGAGACGATAGTTGATCTAAATCTCTAAGGAACCAGCAGTCATTTGATATGTGTGCGGTTTAAGCAATTTAATACAAATATATGGTTACAATCTTGTTATCAGTAATAATTATGTTCGGTCCGTGGAAGCATTTTTAAATACGTTTTTAAATATTCACGGTGTTGTTTGTGTTTTGTGCTGTTGTTTCATGTTTCTTGTTTGTAATTTCTTTTTGTGTATTGTGTATTTGACGTTTACCTTTTGCAATTAAACAAGGTTTATGTCTGAGCTTATTTTTGTAGTTTATCATATTGATAAATTCATTGTGCTAAAGTGTTATCTCAATACATTACGCTATCTTACTTACATTTAATGCGTTAACTATACCAACCTATACACGCATTTGATTTTGTAGACGTCCACCCACCGGGTACCTGGAAAAAAGGTTGAACGACTAAGATGCAACGCTTCTGCAGAAGTATCATATGAGGTAAATGTGGCAAAGTAAAAGCATTATTGCATAAGCTGGCTATGGCATTGTAATAGTGATATTTACTGATCATGAGATGTATAGTGTGTTTCATGCACCATGGAAAGTATGACGTTTTAGACAAGTTTCAATGAATACCAGTTTATGTCTTCCATGGAAGCCATGTGTATCATAAACGAAGTCGCACAGATGTATTCGCTTCATTTATATAAAACTAAACGTGACGTCAATATGTCAATATGTTGAACACTTAAACTTAAATCCTTTATAAAATGTCAAGTTCACACTCGGATGAAAACAAATTTCACATATCGACTTAAGAGCAATAGTTTACGCCTTAGCAATAACGTTTTATAGTCAAGTAATTAATCACACTTTGGATCTATACATTGGAATTCAATCAAAGTTCACAAACTTGAAAAGAAAGAATGGCAGTGTCCCGTTCAAAGCTATGTCTGAAAGATCACATTATGTGGTCATGTTGCAAAGACCGATTTGACCTTCTACTCAATCATAGTTGATAAAGCATAATGGTAAATATATGACTTTTGTCAAACTTTAATTTCAAAATACCATCATATTATATGATAATTGCCATCCTGCAGACAAAGCCCTATCTGGCGCATTTGTCACCATCTAGTATAGCCGGTTTTGCTTTAATGACCGCTTTGCTGTGAATGTTCGCCGTTATACTGTTATCTAATGTTTAACCTTGATAAGTAAGTTGATGATATGGACATTGCTATATACTGTGCATTGAACTAATGGAAGTAACGAACAATTAGTGATAAATACATTGTGGCATGAGTGTTTGCGGCGTTATCAAGTGTTGCAATATCTGGAATGATGTGGCTTTATGGTTTCATTTTTAGTACCTTAAACCGTTCAAGTTGAACATGAATCCATTCAGTGATAATTCATTAATTTATTACAGGAATGTCTGACAGATTTCCAAGAGATTCACGTTCTAGAAGTATGTGGCTGTTTGCATCATTTTTATGAAATCGGTATGCTCAATGCTTCTATCCCACCAGAGAAGTTGATGGATATACCTTGCTATACGGATGCACATCATAATTGTGTTCGCGAAACGCTTGCTCAATTCGTTTTAAAAACGCCAGCAAGTTTTGACAATTGCCTGCCAAGCTGCGAGTAAGATTTTTGTTTTCTTACTATATTTAAGTAGTTTTATAAACACCCTACAACATAAGAAAATATAGTTTTAATGCAGCTAATGATGCTATGTCTTTCTACATTTAAAGTCAAACAGTTTTTAAAATATTAGGTTGTTTACACGAAAAAACACACAATTATAAACCGCATTTTGATGGCCTGCAAAACAATTGACAGTTCACTAATCAAAGTTAACACAAAACAGTGTATCTTAGTTGTGATGAAAGTAAACTCAAGTGAAACGAGTTTGCTTGAAAGTGATTGCCACAACATGCCAGATGAGCGACGTACAATTAGGTGCCTGTTTATATGTGTCGTATTATAAACGTATGCCATTTCATACCGCTAAAATGGAAGATTCATTTATAGTTGTCCAATAATTGTTCACTAAATTTTATTTAAATGTACTCAATCAGGCGATATAGCACCGAAGGTCCAATATACTTAATATTTTTGTTTACGTTTGTGCGTAGTTGTGTGCTATCTGCAAAACATATATGTCTATATGGATACGGTTAATCTGACTACGCAAGCGTTACAACTGTAAAATCTTACTGACATTCTTAAACGCATGACATTAACGATATTAGCGCTAAGATAAAATCACAACGGCCACATTGTAATGAAAAACAACATTTTATCTACTAGAGTGGCTTGTGTTAAAGATAAAAAAAAATACATAACATTGATAAAAATAATAATTTTGGCAAAATTACAACACACTACGTATATATCTATGAAACAACGTGTCCTTGCATACGCGACAGTACTGATGTACGCCACTAATAATCATGGTAAGTGTTACAAACATGCAACCATAACCTTACTTACAGCTGATATTTAATACTTGCTTAATTATATAGAGACTTCACTAAACCTTAAAATTTGAAATATAACATCGACATAATATAACATAACATAACATAATTTTATTAAGAATTAGGCATATACAGCTTATCATCATTTACATGTTAATAGATCACAAATGTACACATACACAAAGAATGGCATACAATACCATTACCAAAACATGCATTTCAGCTCATATAATTACACGAGAGAAGAAAATGATACAATATTCTATTGCACAATATTAATAATATTATCTCTTAATTTAGAGGCTTTAATAATATATACAGCTATCTTATGCAGGAGCTGTTTACTCTTTACATTTAGTAGTTTAACAAATTTGAACATGCTAGGCCTGTTTGTATAATACGGAGGGATATAATCTCTCCTTAAGTCACTATATACATCACATACAATCATAAAATGATATTCATCATCAATATCGTTCCTGTTACATAGTTCAAATTTTCTATTTTGCCTTGGTATTCGTGTGTATCTGCCCCTTTCAATATTAAGCTTATGTGAGCTCAATCTCATTTTTGAAATAGCTTGACTGTCTGTGCTTAAAGTTGTCTAACACTGCTAAATAATCACTTATTTCAAAGACAGTCTTTATTTCACGATATAACGATAATCCGCTTGACGTGTTCACTGTTTCCCTCCATTGGATAGTATAAATGTCTTTAAGCCTTAATCTAAATTGAGCAATAAAGCATTTAACATTTATTACCGAGTCCCTAAATAACCACACATCATTAAAACCAGTTTGCCGAAGCATTTCTTTAATATTTGAAAGCCAATTACTTTCGTTATTATCACATTTTCGTAACATATTAACATATATAGCATACAAAATACAATTGTTATCATAGCAACTTATAAGCTTAAACCAATATTTAATAATGCGTATCTTTCTGCTGATTATCAATGGTAACCTTCCAGTTTCACCATACAGTCCATTATTATTGGTTGCCATTTTAACACCTAACTTTTGCTTTAAAAACTTTCTATGCAGTCTCTCAATATTGTCAGCACTAGAGAATCCCCAGGAGGGGGAGGCCATATATGTTACCCAAGTTCAACCTATTGAAAATGACACGGATGCTTCAGTGAAAGACAAACCATATTTTTAAACTATTTTTTTGCGCGTGTGATCTTAACACTTTGCTCAATTTGATATCGAGAAGAGTTTGAGACTTAGCTCTCAATAACTGATTCTGACATGTTTATTATCATCATTATAATCATTGCTTTGTTTTCCTTTCATTTAGTACAAACGACGAATTTGACTCACAACATATACGTCTGAATTCTAGAAGGGCTTCGCAAATAAGCAATTAAGATATATACTATACACTATGCAAATTTAAATATTTTGGTATGTTCGGCCTTCAGACATTTCCTTTCATCGAACGTGCCTGTCAAACAGCCTCAAAAGTGACTTAGACATAGAAATATGTCATATTTAAAGGGACTAAACACTATCTGGTTCCGCAATCGGCGAAAAAATTATTTTCTAAAAATATTGCTTAAAGTTGTCAATACGAGTGAGAGTGCGTCACTTTACTTGATTATAAGAATGTTTAGTTGCTGTCACAGCTGGGTCAAGAATATCGCGTAATGGTTTACCCATTTATAGTGCCTTTATTTTGCACGTGAAAGTCGCACGATAAGTACATAACAAATTTATACAAATCCCGATGTTATATCTAAAGTAATTGGACTAACGTGGTAGATATACCAAGTAATTTTTTGAATTGAAAACAAATGGACTTCGAAAGATGCATGTGTCGTAAGCAGTGTGATTTATCAGTCATTTAGATTTAATGTGTTGTGCCCAGCGATATCAATTTTATGTAAGTGTTTTTCATGTTGTTATTTGCATATGTTACTATCATAAATATTAACTACAATTTTTTAGATTATAACTGTAAATGCGTTAAATGTGTATATGCTTTTTCAAAACCAATATGAAGTATATCTAAGTTTCATTTCATTTCATTTATTGGTACTGTTTATGTCCTATTTTTATATCAGTGTATCAATATATTCTGTCAAGGAGGCAAACAAGATTGGCGTTCAGTGAACAAAGGTATTTTATAGGCTTTGAAAAAATGAGAGAAATGTTGCAAGTATCTAAACACATGTACTCCCACAACTAGCCAAGTGACTGCTTCACATGATATTTACCACCTAAAAATCAGAGTATATCGGCCTCCCTGTCAGATGGCAGCATAATATATACTGCCATATTTAAATTCAGAACAAGCTTAATGGGTAGCACATGTCCAATCTCTCAAACTGTAATACTAGTTTGTACAAACTTATGCTTCTTTCGGTGAACGCAATTCGCAGAAGAAATAACTGTAATGATGGCTTCTTAGCATCCCCATTTAAAGGCCTAGTTCAAGCCTTCTAACAGTGATCCCCCCAGCCCCCATCCCCGAAACCGTGTACTTGTACACAACCTCTGTTATTTGATCTTATCCTTATTGCCTAATTGTCGTATCAGATCTCAAATCTGAGTTTCCTGCTGTGTGGTTTTGGGTGTTTTATTATAAAAATGGATCCTAAATGGCACAGAGCTAATAAATACACAAGATATTGGCCCCTACTGTGACACCAGGGCAGGAGATACACAACAGGGGATTAACATGCCAAACATTCCTTAAACTAGGCCTTTAAGCAAAGGTAAAACGTGCAGTTCATATTCCGGATAATGGTTAACTAACCCGAGATTACCAGTTTTAGTTCACTCAAAAATCAGATTGAACAAAGATTATTATTTCTTATTTCTGACCTAACCCACATATCATTTTAGATATATAATGTACAGCCTATAGATATATGTATGTGTCCGTGCTGCAGACAGGTGGTGCGGCAAATTCAACATTTGTTTCCCTCGCCATTAACACTAAAATACATCGCTTTGCAGTTTATATCAGAAAACTGCCACTCTCATTGCTTCACGAAGCACAATAGCAAACTCACGTACTAATTTGAAATCAAGTGTAGGTTGTTTGAATGTGCAAATAAATGTGACCTCATGTACTGTGTCATGTTCGTTTGATTTACACCTTTTCAATAATTACTCTGAGAGTGTATAGTCCTTTCACATAGAGAGTTTTCTAGTTCCGCATACACCAGTTTCCACTCCAAAACAAGTCTCAGATAAGGCTACGGCTACGGCTGTTTCGATTCAAGAGCGGAACCATTTCTTGCGACCGTCGATTTGTCCTTTTTTATAGCATATAAAAAAGTAGGCAACTACGTGTGCGATAGTGGTTACATCAACAAAATTAATACGTAAAATTATGAACCAAATATTTGTTTTATTGTTTTAATTATGTTTCTAGTATATTGATTTCGCTTTGAAGATAACCCTTAAAAGTAATAATACTGTAAGAATGAATTTTGTCAGGATAACCGTTCATATTTCTTCGAATATCGTCTCGTATATGACAATGCTGTCATACAGATTTGGAGTAATTATTATAAATGTCCTGGTCTCCTTTAGACAATGAAAAATAAGATTCCACTGGAGGATAATATATGTGTTTATTATAAACCAAATGTATATATCTTAATAAGATGAAATCAAGAATGTGTCGTAAAAAAATTAAACATCGGCAATAAAACATCTGAGTGTTAGTTTGAAGGCATTAAACGACATACTCGGCGAAGAAAATGTCTGTTTACCGAATTTAACCTGTTTTGGGGACTGTATATCAATTGGACACTGTCAATACAATTTGATTAGCGTGGCACGTGGAACGTTGATATAGGACCCTTGAGGGGAAACGATAGTTTAAAGCAATACTGTTTATATCCATGTTATCGCCAAAACGAACAAAAAAGGTTATGTGTTAAAAGCAGTTGGATGATAATGACTAGAAAAATGACGACAAAATTTGACATGGTCTTGATGGAAAATGCACAAGTTAAAGAGCAGAAAAGTTAATTTGGTCATTTAGTGGCATTTTATGGGCAACAATTCTAGACTGAATAGTGCGATATGTCTATTCGCCGAGATATTTTGCCAAGGGTGACCAAAGATGTAAAATAATTTATTTCAAAAATTTATGTCAGTAATCGTAATATAAATTATGACTCAAAGCGTACATGGACAATGATGACAAGGCAAGAAACTTATCCTACTGTCGTCCTACAGGTCTGCCAGTGGCATTAACAATACAACTGAGCTCGCTGCACAAACATGAACAAGTAATCGAGTCTTTCGTTAATTATTGCCTGCTTAAAAGACAAACTACGTCACATATAAGTGTTACTCACTTGGTGCGCTCAATGCAATTCAGTTTTCCTGGTCTGTATATTATATTTATAATTGTCTATACGTGCCTAGTTAACTATATTCTTACAGCCGTTCTCATAATGAATGATTGGATTGAAACCTTTTCCTTGTACATTCTTAACAAATCTCGCAAACTTTTATATAAGAATACGTTTCAGATTTGGACAAGAAGTCAACTGTACATTCAAACGTTTTATTTCGGTAATGGTACAGGGCGCATCGCCACAAGGCACTTTGCTGGTGTAAGTTTCGTTAGACGCTTTTCTGATTATGTAATGCGTATGGCCACTGTGTCCCTGTTGTCGCAAATAATAAACAATTTAAAAGGAAGCAGACACAACAGGGTTAAACAAGACGACACTCTTTTAGATCAAATCAGATTATATTGAGAGTTACATACTCTGACACCAATAGAACTAGTTAAATTCTAAAGAGTTGTAAAGAGATGCTAAATTATGAATACTATATTGTTCCAAAAGTAGTTGACTGGCAGACATGAAGTCATATATCCTGTATCACATAGAAGAAAGTTTATTCGAAAGCAACATACAACACACTACATATTTGAAATAGGTTGATATGAATCTTGATCAAATTATTACATACATAATACAATAACTTATGTATACATGTATGGCGAAGCATATTTAATTATTTATAAATAGGTTTATCTATATCACAATGTTAACAACTGTATCTGTATGATTCAATATACTTTTCTAAGTACATCAACTTTGAAATATTTTCTCTGTTGTATACCCATTATAGGGAATACTTCCGCTTGTATATTCATATTTAATTACGAGCAAATGGCCCATGATCGAAATTAAGAAAAATAAATAAAATCAATTAAGTTCTTAAACAAATGGACAAATCATAAGACAACAACTGTATTCAGCATACCAATATGATAATAATATAATGTTTATAACCTTAATAGTTAATAAAGATTTTGATGAAACTGGTAAAATATCTTGGTATTGGTATAATTATATATAAAGCGTGCGTTTGTGTATGTTTAACTGCCGTGATAATAAAACTCATATTTCAGAAAGAGCGAACCAAATATGAAACATGTTTTAGTGAAAATCTAACAGCACCAGGACTTTTAGAATTTGTATTAACCTATTCAAATATGCATTGATAACAAAACTAAATGAACATAGCTGAAATGACAATAATAAATTAGCAAAACTAAATTGCATTTTAGGTTGAACATGGCAATTTTATAATACATATGTATTATTGATACGAATGAAATTTTAAAATCAAATGAAACAAATGAAAAGTTGCCGAACCAGACCTAGTAGCCGAAACATTAATAAAAAATAACACAATCTGTTTTTAAGTAAAACACACACAAACTGTTAGCGCTAACACCAGTCTGTTAGTGATTAACTATTTGTTAATGGTAAATATCTTCCTGAATTTTCCTTTAGAATAGTATTTGTATTGCCTACGCCACAAAACACTATGTTCACAACACTGACGTCGCGGACGTTATTTCTACGATTGTGTTTTTTTTTTAATAGAACTTCAATGGAAATGATATAACGTCCTGTTTCGTACGTATGGTCGACTTTTATAAACTATAAAGTAGACCGTTTTCGAAGCCTAGTGGTTAGGGCGCCGGCAAACGGAGCGGGGCCGTGGGTTCGGTCCCTGGCCGCGCCATACTGAAAGACGTTAAAAGATTAAAAGTTAAAAGACTGTCGAAGCAGCTCCTTTGCCTGGCGTTCGGCATTTAAAGAAAGTTCTTGGAAAGGTGGTGCACCCAGTCTGGTTTAAACCCGGAAAGTTTACGCCCTGTATTTGTACTTTACATCGAAAACGTAAAAGAATCAAGGGGTCTTTTCGAAAAAACTTGGGTATTGTACATCCTTGCATCCCACCATCGTCTCTTCCGAATGTTGTTCCTTCAGCAAAAGACCCGTTGGAAATAAGTGTTTGCACTTTGAAGGGCTATCCTTGACCGCAATGTCGTAGTAAAACACATACACATACTTTTCATGGTTGTTGCGATTAAAAACGGCGGCAATATATCAAGAAAGTTATACATAGCTTTTAGTAAATGTTTAGCTTCATCACTGTCTAGACGCAGCATTTCCTATACACATGCTGGGTTAAATGCAAGCGATAAAGAAAATGCTGTCTGATGGGAATACATATTACACTTGCTTGTCCCTTGTTGATTATTTTAACTAAATATAATATTGTATATAAGTAACGAGTCCATTTTGTAAGTCGTGAACAATGTGCTCAAAAATTTCGTAGGTTAAGTGTACATAATGTTTCAAAGTTTATAAGTTTTTTTCATAATACTTTAGACAATATGTCCATGAGTATACACATTATAAAAGGTACAATGTTATACAGATAAGTCATAGGTCGTAAGACATGATGCATTAACAGCGAAAAGATGATATGTTTTCTACTCATAATACATATGAATTTATTTTCGTAATTCAAACGCTTTATTCATATACATATCAATATTTCTATTAACAACAGATTTTTAAGAGGTCATCAACTCAATAAACTTGAACATATTCCATCTTTAAAAGTAGTATGGTTTGATATATATTTCTCGTAGTTCAGCATACAATTGACATTCAATTAAAAAGAGGTATTCGTCCTCAAGAGTGTAACAAAATAGGCGTTTTCTTTAATTATACGGTTTTGCGACAGACTTATGCCATCTACCTGTCTATATGCTCAACATATGACTTGAAATTATTAACATAGACAATGCATATCTATATTTTGTTATATTTACATTACACAAGTAGGGTTGTAATAATCAAATAACGATACATGTATGTAAGTTCGGGCTCTACTAGACTCTCTGAGCTCGGACTGCCAAATTATAAACAAATATGTAAGTTGTCCTTAAAGTGCATACAAAGTTTATCATACATAAGTTTAACACATTTAACAATATCCATTCTTACAATTTTTAACCAATATCGGATGACATTAACTGACCTTTTATATAATAATGAGGTTCTTCCAAGTTCACCATAAACATAATTATTTTGGGGCTGTAATCTAACTCATTACAAAAATGTAAGTGTATTCGTTCAATGAAGGACTGTTACTGAGACCACATATTTCAGATCCGTAACTAAAGATTGGATAAATTAGTTTATCGAAAAGATCCATTATATGTTTAATTGAAATGCAAGGATAATTAGATAAACAACTTTTAAGCCTAAAAACCGCCTTCAATTCTTGTCCTGACAAAGCATCAATTTTAAAAAAAAAAGAATCTCCAGGTGTGAAAACTATTCCAAGGTAAGTAAATTTATCCACATTGTCTAATTCTCTACCCTTATACATAATTTTTACATTTCTACTTTATCTTCCTCCTTTTCTAAACACCATAACCTTCGTTTTTTCTCTGTATTCATACTTGATTTCCATCGTTTACAATCATTTTCTAATAATAACAAACCTTCTTGTAAACATGACTCTGTATCAGATAACAAAACTATCATCAGCATACTGTAATATAACTATTTTAAACACATCAAAATCAATACCTTGATAGCTATTAGTACATAAATACTCTTCTATGTCATTAAGATAATTTAAGAACAAAAAACGGAGATAGAGATTCTCCTTGACATACCCTTAATAAGCATGGAAAATCATTACTAAATTCATTGTTATATTTTATTTTTGACTTAACATTTATATACATAGAACGTATAATATTTGACATCTTTCCCCTAACACCAGATTTTGTAAATCTTTTACAACATAATCAATTGCTTTGGAAAAGTCAACAAATGCTGCATATAATTTATTATTGCTATCAAGTTAACATGTGATTATACTATGTAATACAAATATATTATCAATAGTGCCCATACTGGGCCTCAATATACACATGCTTATCTTCAGTCAATTCACTAAGTCTAGTATTTTTGTAAACATTTTTCCAACAGAGCTTAACTAGGTTATACCCCTATAATTACTTGGTTTATTTACAGCCCCTTTCTTATGTAGTGGTAAAATAAATCCTTCGGACTATTTGTCTGGGAAATAACCATTATCAAACTACTTATTAAACATTGCACATAAAACATTACAAATATCAATCATAATATTTGTACGTTTTACCTCCAATTTTGTACCAGAGCAACGACTGAACAGGAATCATATTAAAGCGCCAAAGATGCGTTTATCATATATGTCAATTAATTCGATACTGCAAACTTTGGATCTTTTAATTTATTCAGAGGAATGACTCTTGCAGAATATTGGCAATGAATATGAAAAAATAGTTTTTGATGTAATGCAATAACCAAGTTCGCATTACTTTGTAACGTAAAATATTTTTTAATTGTTCAGAAAAAAATCTCACTATTAAACGCATTGATTTTGCCACACAAAATAATGATTTATATTGGAAAAGTAATGCTACACTTTGATAGTGATTTTATTTCATAAGCTGTGGAATATGGATTAACACAATACTTATGTGGAAAACTACAGAAACAAGCTCAGTAGCCAAAAGTTTAAACATAAACCCCGTTTAATGGCGCAGGGTAAACGCCAAAGTCATAGAACACAAAAACAAAAAATCACAAACAAGACACATGGAACGACAGCAAAACACTCAACAAACAACACAGTGCATGTATACTATATGAAAAACAAGGAGTGTTTATCAAAGATTGTCTGGTACCGCCTTAGAACGTTCAGTAAAATGTAAGTTTCCCGGTTTTTTTAACTAGTTGGCGTGCACAACCTCTCTCTTATTACAACACTCCAAAACAAAGTAAAAACCTAAAAGGTAAATATTATCAGATACTTGAAGAACTAAATGATATAACACATACTAATATTAATAGGTGAACCCCATGTATTTCAAAGATTAGGGATCCCAACTCTATCTGCAGACGAAAGAATACAATACAGTACCTAATGAAAAAACTTGTCAAAGATACAAACCTAGGAAACTGTCAAAATGGATTTTAATAGAAATAAATCAACATTGTTATATTGAACGCCCTAGAACCTTCTGTAAAACAAGTTGACTGTGTTCAACAATTGACACTGCTTGCTCGTTAATAACTTTGCATTGCTTGTACAAAGTCATGATGTAGACATTTGGAATGTTAATTTACAACGTAAACTATATTTATGATATAATGTTTAAATTTGACAGTACGTTTCTGTACCAGTTAAACGTTGTCCACTATTCCATAAATTTTCATCCAAGAATTACCGGTGTAGATTTTTCGACCATTGAACACAACTACTTTTTGACCTTAAAGTATTGAACATCTGTAAAAGTGAGATTTAATCATACTAAAAAATAGCCCAAAACCTGCCCCTGTACATGTTTTTTATTTGCACACAACATGTGGGTGGTTCAAATATTTCAACATTGTGACGTCTGTCAGAATATTGATTTCATTCATTCATTCGAACATTAAGGTACGTAAATAAACGATTTAAGTGTTCGTTAAAGATATGAAGCAATAAACATGTGTTCAGTCGATACCATTTACTCCAGTCAGCATGTCTTGGGTGAGTGTTTCCATCGTGATCATTTTAGCAATGTAAAGTGTTCATGTCTGCTTTCAATAATTTCATGTTTATTGATGATCAAACACAATGAAGGAATATGTTAAGCTAGCGAGTTATATATACCACCCAACCAGGTTAATAATACATTTATTTAATATTTTTGTATTGTTTGCACTTAGAAATGCAACAGACATGTCCCCCGCTTTCAAATAATTCCGGAATTTATTTCTTCCAAACGCTCCGTTATCAAATGTCGAGAACTTTCGTTGTAGGGAAAGGGAAGCTTCGTTTTATAAATTTCTGAATAATTAAGACAAAGAAATAGCGAAATATTTCAAAAGCCGCGAGGCAGAAAACACATTTCGCAAAATGTTTGGCTTAAGCTGTGTCGTTTAGTGAGATATTCAAAGTCGGTAAACTAAATACGCACACAAAGATGATATTTCCACAAGAATAGAACAATCAAAAAGAGTAATAAGCGCGCGATGGGGCCTTTCAATAACATCGTTTCTAATTAATGCAGTGTCAATTTTGAGTTGATGGCTTTTCATTTTGTTTCTTCGAAACATCAGCTATTTGAATTCGTAAACCATTTAATATTCTGTAGCACTGTGTTCTTTTGTAAACGTTTGATCCTGCACTGACACTCAGAAAGAAATACGTTGCTTAACGAAGAACTTATCATGAATTAACCATATCAAAAACCATTCTCTATGCTATGAAAATGATAAAATACCTGTATTTGAAATGGTTTTTATTATGTGCAGCTAAAGGTAGCCAAAGGTCGTTGCATCTTACTTTAAGATTACCAGATGAGGTGCAAACCGAGAGGCCAAACATTTAAATAGCATCCCTGTAAAAAGCTAATATGCGAAGGCTGAAACTGAACAAGAGACACACCACTTACAACCATATCGTACTGTCAATCATTTGCCTAGGTTAAAGGCCAAATTCGGCACTCAACACGTAATACACGTAGAAAACAAATAAAAAGAGGAATAATGTATTCGAATGTATTTTGTAATGCATAAATATTACGACCACTCTTACACAAACTTACGGGAGCCGCCGATCCTCTGAATTAATGTTCACGCAGTTTTAACTATTGTTAACAATTGACAGTTAAATAGACGTATTGAATCAAATAGGAAGCGGTGTATTATAGGACCAATGTGGCTCTTAAAATGTAGGTATCTTGAATACGAAGCATTGCCAATAACCAATAGACTAGAAGAATATCAAATTTACTGCACATTCACAACACTTCACTCAGTTTACGTTTTATTCCATGCGTATGACCGAAAGAGAGGAAAACAATGGTAAATGACAACTTAATCATTTTACTCTGGCTGGATGAAATGATAACATTTGATCAATATCGCAATGGTTTGAGGAGAACCACATGTTTACAAAATGTGCCGAATTTGCATTGAAAATTCATTTTTTTTAAATGAGCTTGTGTCTGCAAAAACAAAATAAGTTTGTTTCAATACTGAATACATTTTTTTATTTAAACATTCTGATATCTGCCTAACAATGACAAAGAAATTAACATTTCTTGTAATGAAACAAAGTTCATGACAGACACACCAGGAAATGAATGAATCCGCTAATTTGGTGGAATGTTTTTAAATTGAAATATGTAATACAATTTATCTTAAAAATGTTTGCAAACATAAAATTTCAGTGAGCGTAAGAGTATTGTATTCCACATTATCCACTGCTCGCGCGTTTTGAAATAACCTCCAAGCAGTAGTTATTTCTATTTGCAGGTCTGATATCGTGCAAGAATGTCAATAACCGAAAAAAACAGTATGCGCGAGAAATGCATGAAATAAAAAGAATATTTGTTGATTCCAGAGCAAGATATTATCTTGTTGCACTCATGGCTGACAAATTATGTTTTCCTTACAGGCTGCGCCACACGTGAATAAATCATTTTTATGACCACGCGTAAAATAAAATACCATCTATATCATTGACCCCTGATAACTGATATTTGAAGAAGTGTATGTAAACATTGCTTCCGTGTAACGTAAATATTGATAAATAAACCTCCGAGATTATTTCTGCTATTTCGTATCTGCATAGGCTTCAAATTCTGATTTATTCACTATTTGCCAAAAGAAAAAAACAACAACTTGTTATGCCACCTTCGTAGCGCGGCAGACAGCAGCATGACAATTTCATATTCTAACTCTATTTTGATAAGCATTTGTGATTCAATTTTTACCAGAGTGCTTACTGGCCTAGTATCAGAGTTTGATCAACGATAAGATCACACTTATGACCTTTGAAGAGCCTACATGTGACCATATTCACAATATCGGCACTCTGACTAGACTTAATAATTTCGTATACAATCTTTATCAAAACTTCTTATGAATATTATCTGATTCAAATTTCATCAACATCCTACTCAAAATAAATATTTGTTTTACAGGCGAAGAAAAACAACAAATGATTGAAAGCATGGTCTAGATTACTTTGATAATATATCTTAAGAGATTATATGCTTGGTTGTACAAGTGGATTGCAACATGAATGAATAGTTAACATAACATGTGTTCATATTTTCATGACAATCCAAAAGTATAATACAAGTATAAAACATCATACAAGAAGGTATATGTGATAAATTTAGAAAATCTGCAACCTAAATAAGCAAAGCAATGAAAAACAAGTTTTTAACAAAAACAAGTATGTAAAAGCACAAGAAAAAAAAGTGTTTAAAATATTGTGTTTCCAATTTGTATCAAACAGTTCTTACTTGCACCTTTACATGTAATTCTAAGCCTATTTTGAATTATGGACATCTCTTTTGCTTTCGTTCCATTAATGACTGGAGACAAGATAGTTATAAGTATGTAAAATTACTAATATTGAAACTTGCAATATCCATATAAATATTTTTGAGAACTTGTCGCGGTTACTTGTGAAACTTTCAATATATTCATTTAATATTGGAATAATATAGAGGATAGCTGTTTGTTTCAGTGTAAGATCGAACTATATTTCACCAAAGATTATATTGCACGAGTGGCGAAATGACTAGATACAATAGCGTTATAACTATATACAATTACAATTAGATTGAACGTGCAATATCCATTAAACAATTATGAAGGGTTGTCGCGGTTATTTGTATAGAGTTTAATATATACATATTAATATTGCAATGATATGGCGGATAAATGTTTGTTTCAGTTTGCTTTTACTACATGATTTAATCAATTAGGCGAATTTTGAAAATATGTAAATAAGAATCAATATTTATGTATTGAATTGCTAAAAGAAAGGGACTCATATACGTAGTTTGTTTTACTTCAAAATGTATAATTGTATTATTATTTTGTAAAATCAACAGAATTTTGCAAATTCAAAAGCCACATATGTGTATAATGATTTAAACACGATTCTGGCAATTTGAAAATGAAACATTGTCCTTATAGCGATGATCAATATATTTCCCATATATATATATATATGCTGTTCTTTCTAACTTTAAATATTGTTACAAAGTTGCTTAACTGCTAATTCATACTATTTTTTTTAATTTGACTATGACTATTGACATTTATATATAATATCCGATGAATTTCAATTGTGCGTATGAATGAGAACTGGGGCCCATTTTAAGGAAGAAACGAAACAATGCCCTTAGTACTGCTCGATCCGTGCACCAATACGAATCATTAGGAATTAAAATTTTGCCTTTGGTCTTGCTATTGTGATTTGAATTTGCTATGAATTATTAATAATTTAGTGTTTTTTTTAAATTCATACTCCCTTTTTAATAGTATTATATGCGTGGTATTTCATTGATATATTTAGCCTTTTGACAAACATTTCAACAAATGATTTGCCCATACATGTCATTTGAATTAATCTCCGTTTTATTCATTATACTATCACGTTGTTAATGGTAGGGTACTGTTGGGGGTAATCGTGACCTTTATTTGAAACTAGGGGGATCAACAATGCCATACACAAATTCTTAACAAATAAAATTCGAATTGTAAATGTGTTTCTATCGTGCTCTAAAAGCTGAGCATACATGTTGTTTGAGATACTTTTACACTTAACACAATGCAGCTGCTGCCCTTTCTAAGAAAACATCCCGCACGTTTGGAAAGCAATTTTCTGTTCAATACAGAGTGTTCTTGGCGCGATGACCATTCGTTTGAGCCTGATGAGCGCTGCTGCTCAACTGGTTATACATACATAAAGTATCATTATAAGTGTGAAAATATAAACACCATCAATTAAAATATGCGGCGAATTTAATGCCTTCGAATCGACAAAGATACAATTACTTTCGAGCATTGTAAGTCATGTATTAATAGTGTGCCTCACAAAACCGTTAACTGACCCATCTAATGAATTACTTCCACATTTTGCATGAATGTCTTTTAGTTAACCCGGCGACACTCATTCATATTTAATGCAATTGACGTAATATCCTTCATGTCAGTTAAAAGCTTGAATCAAATTTAAATCCTTTAAATGACAATGCTTAAGAATATGAATCCTGAAGGACACAATACTTCAATTGACAAACCCTTATGGTTTCATTTTGTTATTATGGAAGAGGAAAGGTATATTTTATAATTAAACTCTTGATTTGTTCTTCTTTTCGCAGGTATGCTTAATCATTGATGTATTAAGTCCTAATAACAGGTTACGGTGTTTTGATTTAAATCGTTTTTTAATACTATACATCGGTTTAGCTCAGACCAGTGTTGATCGAGTGAGGTATCTGAATTATTTGAACACTAGCAGGTCCCGATAAAATGTCAAACGAATTGAATATGTATGTATTGAAAGTGTTTAAACAGCAGCAGAGTGCACAGTGCAATAATGATATTGATGTTTTACTAAACCTTTATCTACAAAATCAAAATACTTTATTAATAATGCCGAAATAGTATGCCCCCTACAACGATTTTCCATAGCAACCATTGCAGTAAGAGTAAGCATGTATGAGTATTATTGTATTTTTGCTTGTCTGTTTATCAAATTGAACATAAAAATCAAGGTATTATGATGACCCTGGTGTTGTCGTCGGTTACTACGTCGTTGTGCATAAATGTAATCATTCTATATAACTAACAATGGTTGCTATTGCTCTTCGAACAGTAATGTAAGTAGTTCAATTAATCACTGTTAATCACATATTTTCTACGCCACGCTGAGTCACATGTACAATGTACGAGTTGATGAATCGATGAAATAGCTGCCTTAACTTAATCAATTAAAGGCATACTGCACTGTATTACATATATTATGCATTTTATTGCATCGTATTACAGTCAATTAATAGATTAGAGTAAAAATCTTTCACACCGATGATCTGGCTATTAATGAGTGTTTCTTTACGACATAACGTTACATTTGTGGCATCAAAATTTGAGATATAGGGGGGCGTTACACGCGCATTTAGAACAGGCGTCTTTATTAAATTAAATACATTATAATATGTTACGTATTTAATGAAATTCATGATTAGCCATCAAAAGTGGTGAAGCCAAGATTGACCATTAGGAGGGATGGGGTTGTACGTTAGTGGTATCCCTCCGTTACCCAGGTACACCCAAACATGTGCTCTAAAGAGAGTAAAGATGAATAATGATACTTTTCCATGAACGATATGCTTATATGTTGTCCACATGGTGTATTTTTATGCTAATTATGCATCTGTTTTCAACAATATTGTCATGATAACTTAATATAAACATGGAGTCTTTGTTATTTTATTGTTATGCTGTACATATTCATTCAACTTATTCAATGTATTTTTTTTAACAAATGAAAACCTTTTTTATAATGATAGTACGAGATCATAACTAAACATAAATGTCATTTCCTCAATTAATGAGAGAGGAACTACAGTATTGTTAAATGACCTTTCAGTAATTGACATATTGTGCCAGTAGTTTCTTAAAGACAAATTATTTCATTTTATATTATAGTCATGAAAAGCAGCATTCATCACCTGTCATATGTTATCAAATTCCTTCACAATTTAGTATTTTATAAACGGGTTATTACTACTGCGTTTTGAACCGGAAGGTTGTAGTCGGATCTAATGACTTTTTGCAGGTTCAGATTTCAAGAGGCGCGAGCCTATTAACCCTTAGGGTATATATATAGATATAGATATATATAGATATATATATATATATCTACTTAGGGCATTAAGGAGACCGTATGTATTTTACGGCATTAAGGAGACAATTTGTATATTTTTTGTTTTATACTTTATTTTGCTTTTTTGTTGATAATTTAGTATTGAAATGATCATTTATTATGTGTACAAGATTTAGGCTTCTTAAATTAATTAACAAAAAATATACGTAATTTGCGGTCTCCTTAATAATTTATAAGTATGTTGCAGGTTTTAAGGGGACCGGTATATATGTCGAAGGGTTTATGGAGACCAGTGTATATATAATATTATTTTTGAGGCATTAAGGGGACCATCCATATTTTATGGCATTAGGGGGACAAATTATATATATCTTACTTTTGACAGTGAAGGCTGCCGTAACCTTAAGAGACAACTTTGTAATAGTATTTTTATATAATTGTGTGTAATAAATCCACAAACATTGACCGGTCGAAACGGGAGGACTGCAAATTTCATAGGATATTCATCAGAAATCTTTTACAGACCATCTCATTCATTAAATGAAATTCAGCTTCAGTCACTTGGTATGTGTACCGTTTGATCAACAAAAAATATAATGGCCAGGGGTGGATCCAGGAATTGTCGTTAGAAGGGGGCGTTACTAAGGGGCATTTGCAGGAGGATTGAGGGTTACTCAATCAAGAAATTTTTAACAATTTGTAGTCGGAAATGATGCATTATGTGCGTATTTATTTTCTTCTCATATATTGACACAAAAAGTAAACTTGGACGATTTTAAAGGCAGCGCACGCCGATTGCGCCCCATTCTCAATCCGCTAGTGAATGGTGACTTAATATTTGATATATTATGGTTAAATAGAATTAGTTGAATTATATAGAAACTGTAAATTCTAAATACAAGTTTTGTGCTTGTAAAAACAATAAAAGTTTTGTCTGCACAGGAATGTGTCTGTTAACGCTTGAACAGTTAGCTCATGATTAAAGAACATTGTTCATTGGGTTCATTGTGACCCATGGAAGTTTTTTTTATTAAATTCCAACTTCCCCTTAAATTTTACTTGCCTAAAACTTTAACCTGTAAGTCAATCAGGGGCCATAACTTGTATTATGGAGTTATGTAACCTCATTGGCTGCTGGTCCTGAACAATTGTGTGAAGTATTAAGTCAATTGAATGAAGGGTATACAACGCCTTAACCAATAGGCTACGGAGACGGTTTTAATGCATGTACTCAATTGCAGATTCAGGGGGGGGGGGGGGGTCGGTCCCAGCGCGTCCCCCACCCCTTTGAATCGTCCGTTTATAATACGTTCTCAGTCAATATCGGGAAAAAATACAATATTAAGATAAAAATGCACTATTTCGGACTATAAATTAGGGGAGTCTAACCCCCACCCCGGTCCAACATTTTAAGCCATTCAATTTCTGTTCTGAGGGAGGGGCGGATGTGGAAAGATTAAGCCCATGAGTTTCACATACCCCTTCTTAAGTCAATTCCTGGATCTGCCACTGATATCTGTAATCAGATTTGTTGTTTCATAATGTTATAGTTCCTTTAAACCGTTTAAACCTTTTATGGCATCAAAATAAACAGACGCATGTTCAGTAAGAACATACTCTGTATAGAACGTTCTCGTACTCCAGAGCGATGATGCTATGCATTATATTTATCATCATCTGACTGACTGACTAACTGCCAAAACTTTTCCGTTTAAAGAGACTCTCTCATGTTTTGGCACCAAACATATTTTTCCTCGTAATGCATCTGAAAACACGTACATGTATATTTATTTTACTCCTTGGTACTGAAATTGCAGAAATAATAGTAACCCGGTTGATTTTCTTTTATACTTCAATTGCATTTTTAAAAAACCGATTAAAGTATTAAAAATTAATCTTGTTCAAGTTGGGAGCAAGCACATGGGGGTGCAGATAACACATAGAATAAAAAAACGGATCGCTTATCCACTCGCCCACAGGGACTCATACTAAGGTGTTGAATATTTTAACCTTAATGGAAGTTATTGGTTTATCACGTGATTATGTCAATCAACTGATTGTGCAACAGCCTTTTGTTGAATCGGGTTAGTAACGCATGTCAAAATTTTGGACTTCAAAGACTATATTTTAGCACATATCAACATTTATTGAAGGGTTTCAGCCATCAATAGCTTGGCTTTAACACTTCGTTTGATTCGCCATACTTTATTTCGTAATAACAATCTATAAAATCCAAGTAAAAGATGCATTTTCAAAACACTTAACGCTTCGCTTATATTCACTCAAAAACTCATGTTCGAAAGATTTAAAAAAAAGTATGTCATAATCATATGCTCTTTAGCGGCTGAGCTTCTTAATATTTAAATCTCTTATAAATTTGCCAAATAAAATTCAACATGGGTAAACAATTATAACAAATAACGTATTTTATGTATTGCAACATATTTATAAAAAGATAAAGTCAATTAAATCAAATGACCATTTTCAATGTACTTTCTTTCTCGCGGAAAGTGGACATTTCATCTTACTCCAACAAGTGTGGGGTATGGTTGATTCTCTTCGTGACTGAAATCAACTTTTTTAAACACTTGGTGCATTTCAAATCTAGTCCATATAAACAGCCCCTTCAGATTCTTTGACGATTGCATTTCCATGGGAGATCACTGCGTATGATAAACATACAAGTGTTGTTTAGCCACACTGTGGTTTCAATTATGTCAGGGGCGTAGCTACCCCTCTATTCATGTGAATTCATGTGCTGGGGGGTTCAGGGGCGTGCCCCTTCAGAAAATTTTGAAAACCATGGTGCAATCTAGTGCATTATTTAGTACTGGAAAATAACCAGTTTTAGATTCATGTAGTCAAGTTCGCATACTGCAACTTTGGTTGATTTTTTTGTCAGAATCATGTGGATTCAGCCGCGTATTCACGTATAGGCGGCTACACGCCTGTATGATGTGCATATGAATGTATAATTTGGTTTAAATGATGCATAATTAATGTAACACCTCCTTGCTGCTACACCAATAGAAACTTCATGGGATGTTAATAGTAAAAGAACTAGCACTGACGTTCCCATTTTTGTCTGAGTCATTTAAATAACAGATAACAAATTACAAGGTAAACAAATTTGTTTTGACTTCTTTAATGAATTATATAAACACATTGTACAAAGATATTATGACATATTTTAAACAATAAGTATGGTTGTCAATTAAACAGTATGCTAGCTTTAAAGATTTAGGCAAACCATTGGAATTTTACGGCGGTCTTAAAAGGTGTATTTAAAGCTGCAATCTCACCGATTGATCGTTTTGACTACCGGTACTCTTTTATTGTTTGTCAATAAATGGAGTATTTTTTTTGCAGAAATGTCTAGACCCAATTTTAAGTGATATAAGACTGCTGAAAAAAGATCAGATTGCAGTTCATCATATTTATGTTAAAAAAATGATGTTTTATGACTAAAAGCATTACGAACAATGACTAAAAGCATTACAAACAATTTAATGTAAATTACTTTTTCGGCAGTTTTACCAAACATTTTTGATTGGTTCTATTGTGAATTATCTAATATGACTGAATTAAAGGAATGATAACCAAATCAGCCGATTTTGAGACAATTTTTTGTGTCTAAACTGACAATCTGTAAGAGTGCAGCTGTAAGTGTTGATCTAAAGCTTAATATACACATTGTTATATTGTCAATAACTGTTTAAAAGGTCTCATGTACTAAATAAGATAATAATTTTCATAATATCTAAAATTGATTAAAATAAATAAAGTACCATTATACCTATTTCTTAATAGTGCCGTTTCTCATCTGACAATATCATTCAAAGCCATCATTTCAACTATGAATTTATTTTTAACTTTCAACTTTTCTATAGCATATGCAACAAAATATACCAAAAATACAAGCCATGAACAATATGATTGTTCAACTTGCATTATCTTTGACCTTTTGATATGACCATTTTCCAGTTTTGTTTATTTGTAAGTTGTGCCCTGAAGAATAAAGTATGACTGTATGAATCAAAAACAAGCAATAAAAACACTAAAAATATACCCCAATCCCTGTAATTTCTAATACAGTAGTAAAATCAAGCAATTAAACATTTAGAGCTGCACTCTCACAGATATACCGTTTCCACAACTTTTTTTGTCTTCGAATGAGCAAGTTTTTGCGTAATTATCTGCAAACCAATGATAAAAGATTGCTGACAAAAGATCAGATCGCAGATTTCATATTTCCGTTCGAAAATTAATGTTACTAACGATTTAAGAAAAGTGCATAAAAAATATCAATGTTTTAACTTAAATAGAAAAATCTGGGATTTAATTTTTCGCAAAAATTGGATGGTTCCAATCCAAGACATAAAATGAAAAAAGTTGTCAAAACATCCAAAGTGTGAGAGTGCAGCTTTAACGTTTGAAAGTAACTCTGTTTGCCTCGTGCCCCTAAACAGGGTTTAATTATATTATATGCCCAGTGGGCTTGTCCCTGTATATTTGATTGTATGATTGCAGTAATGGATACTGGTCTAATTATCTTCTGACAATTTTTCACCAATTTTAAAGAATGAGAAATCATATTAACCTCATATAACGCTGTACAATTTAATCTCATTCATTAGGTTGAGAAAAAATCCCTAAAAATATTAATTGTGGAGACATATCTTATTTAAATACATACAGAAAATGGCGACATCATTTACCCTTTAGTATGAAAAAGGCAGTTTCCTGATATTTGAATAGCGGTTTTTTATTTAAGCATCTCAATTCATAGTATGTATGAAGTTTTAAAGGAAACCAAATCATTGTAACGATTGTTTTCAAAATAGATTCACACTCTTGATAAACTTCTTTTCCTAGTTTCAACTTTTGAGACTTTTTGATGAGCCTGCACCTTCCCCCTCTTATGCAGTGGCTTCAAGCAATAAAGCTACCAGCTCAAGTTGCACAGCTGGTGAACAAGACTGCTGATAGTCGGCAAACTGCACACTTGATGCCATAATAAATCATGTCCATCGACTTCCAGAATGAAGAAATGACAGCAGCACAGAATTGATTTCAATTGGACCTCTGTACTTTCATCACCTTGTTGTAGTCAAAGACTATGTCTTAGTGTGCAGTGCGGGATCTTGAGAAGCTTTCTGCTCGTCTGATGAAGTAAGTTTGGCAGGGTGTGACACTCCTATCTACTCATATGGCTAGACACCTGTGATCTATGTCTTCTTGTGTGTGCCCAACCATCACCTGAAGAGAATTTAGAGGAAGTTAGTGCTTGATTACAAGTCAATGTGACAAAACAAGGTCTTTCATTTATGCCACCAAGAACTAGTATTCCAAGTTTCATAACTCGTATGTTAACTCAAAGCAATTGAGCAGAAACTGTTTGGTAATTAATTTTAAGTCACTGCAAGTAATATTGAACGTGAACCGACTGACCCAAATGCAATTCTAAATAATTTTTATGTGCAGAAACCTAAATCCTATTGACACAAAAGTAATCCAATTGTATGTCTTCACAAAACATTCTTCAACAATATTTGTCAATTTAACTCAAAGATTGATTATTGTTTTTTAGTCAGACAAACACAGAGATGGCCCTATATCGCTCACTTGATTTGAGAAAGGATTCTAACTTAGTTATTGTTTGGACACTTACTGAACACTTTTGGTCTGACTTTATTATGCAGCTGGTGAAAATATTAAAAGTCCCTTAATAATGGGCTTACAAAAACATAAAAAAATGTATTTGTTTAAAAAATTACAAAGGGCCATAACTCTTACAATATTAAAGTTTGTATTGAGCAGAATAAAAGGCTTTGCCTAAAATACAACCTTCAAAACTATATTTACAAGTAAAACAAAAAAATCCACAAATATGTTTTTAGTATCTGGTTTTTGAGAGTGAATGATCAGAAGAAAACATCACACATTCACAATCATATTAAATAATAATTTAGTTTTTTTTAAATTATATTATATTTCAAAAACACTGCAAAAGACAAGACACTTACGTTTCAATTTCTTGATTTAATACAGTGATGATTATCAATTCTTATGAAGGGAGATGGGTCTTACACTCTAACCAGTGCAACTTGCATGTTCTTAGTCGCTCAGTTATTACCTTTCTTAAAATTCTCCTCTTGATCTGAGCCACGCCAAAATGATGGGAGATGCTTTTGTTTTTCCATCAGAATGTATAGCACCTCTGTGTTTCTGTTTGTCTCCTGAAATAGTAAAAGTTTATTAATAATAATAACAATAATAATAATCAGTGACTTTTATTGAAATTATTTTCACCGATTGTGCCTTGCACATTGGGGAACAAAGTTGACTTCTGAGGAGAAGATTTTTCCATATAGACATATAGCAAAAAATAGCTCCGCACCCTGGAGCAATGTTTTTTATAAATCAATATCCGGTGAAGAAAATTCATACAGGGTATTGAAACATATTTTGCTTCAAATGAAGACTTTTAACAAAGATAACTTAACTAGCTCTTCATCATATTAAATAAAAATTAACACAGTCTATGCCGCACACGGAGCCCCGCATTTGATCTTTTACCAAAGTTTGATTGAGAGTTTAGTTTCACATCGACAAGTCTTTACAGGTCTATTAAAGCTGCACTCTCACAGATTAAACATTTTGAAAAAGGTTATATTTTTTATCTTAGAATGAACCAATGTATGCGAAAATGATGACAAAAAAATGTCTTTGAATTCCCGTCAAACATGTCCGAACCAAATTCAAACTATGGATAATCACTGTCATTCACGATGAAATTCAGCACTTCTTGCCCAGTATATATACCCTTACTTTAAGCAGAAGGCAAATTAAAACAAACACATTTGTCCGAAATTTAATCAAACTTTAAATGGTAGTAGGATTGTCATTTGTTCACGTAATTTTCAAGAATCAGGAAGTGGGGAACATTATAAAGCCATTTAACAATACAAACAAGACGATTTTCTATTGAATGTACAATAGTAGTACCGGGGTAATATGCAAATAGTTATTATCTCAAGAAAAGGACATCAAGACCAGTTCATTTACCAGTAGCATCTGACAGTCAATAATGGTTCCGAGTTTAAAGAGCATAATTTCCATTTTATTGTTATTTTAATCATTATATATTTAACACCAGTTGTGAAGAAGGAGTTATCTTTATATAAGATTATATTATCTGGCAGTGGTTGAAAATGTAAAGTGAGACCATTTTTTTACCTGTTATTGAACAAACTGTTATGTTGGCAGGACTGTCCTCCTCAGCAATGCAAGAACAGCAATGACTGGCTGGCACTCTGTAAAATGGCGATTAAAACATTTTGTCCAATTAAAACTGTCCCTTTCTAAACAATCCATCAGCAATATATATAAATGAGCTGCGCCATGTGGAAATGTATCTTGGGAAGTTTCCATTCCATGTAATGATGTCATAAAGATGAGCAGAAGACATTACTTACTATGCAGTAAAAGTTCTTACTTTAACAGTAAAGATATCTTTTTTGAGAAAATTTATCAAAGTGAGCTCTTTTATGTCATGTTTCTAAGTCTTGTACACATCTATGTTACATATATGAATAATAAACAGGAATAAAATGAGGAGTTGTGTACACACTCATTCCTCCTTATGTACTGTGTAACTCAAGAAAAACAATCCATAATTCTAGTAAATCTCTAGAATTCCCTTACTTTTCTCGCTGTACAAAAATGAATGAGGAGTTGCAAACAAGCAGGGCCATAAAACTTTTGCTATTTAAACTGTACCGCAACAACAATTTAAAGACAGTGATACTCATTGATGGAATAGGCACTTAGACAGCTACATTTTCTGAGAAATGGAGATCAGACTAAATTCTCCAGAGATAATTTATAGATTTATTTGAAATAAAGAACATGTTACAGTGTTTGTGTTAAACTTGTTACTTAACCCTGATTTAACAAAATCATTACCTTCAAACTGGTGATAAAATAAAAACAAATATACCTTATTAAACACTGTTTACTATCACATCTGTACCCCCCCCCCCTTCTTACATACTTAAGCGGCTGTTACCAAAGTAAAGAATGAAAGGTCCACAAGACCAATTATAAACCATGAACCATGAGAATCCTGTTTACTAATTTGATTTCAAATCACCCAAAAGGCTTTCTACACATAATGGTTCCTTAATTTAAATCTAGTCTCCAAAGGTGTCACAGTTGTGATTTCATTGAAAGACTTGAGATACGTTATTTAAAAAAATGACGACAGGAAAGCTTAAACGCAGAAGTCTGGCCGGGTATATGAGCCTGGAAATAAATACGCAAAAGCTCACCATGCTGCTAAGGAGTCTTATATAATTCCCGGCCCCAGTTCAGCTGGAGATTCCACACGGCTGGAAAACTGGCCCGGTGCACCCAAGCTTCACCATCGGCAGTATCTGCAAGAGGAGGGTGTAAATCTGGGAAAACGCATTTATAATCAATTTGCGAAAGTTCTTATCCGTCATAAGTAGTGAACATGTATGTGGCTTATAGAACATCTGAAATTAAGTTTAATGAAGGAGACAAAGTTCGGTCTGGGATCTAAACCTGGATTTTGATGCTGAAATTGTAAGGGCCGAATTCAGAACATCCACTCTCACTCACACTCCAACCACATTCCCGTAAGGGACACTCAAATGATCACTTGAGTGGAATATGGGGAGTGACACTCAAGTGATCTGATCTTATTCACACGCCTCGCTAACACTCCACTTCATCAAGTGAGCAATACAGTATATAATTATACACGTATGTTTACATGATCATATCGGATTATCTGTTTGACTATGGTGATGTTTACATTATACATTGTAAACATATGTTTATTTGAGATTTGAGTACCTTATTGTTAGTTATGGCAACAAACAAATGATAATAAGTGTTATTCTAAAACTGATATTTACATTTTAAAACAATTGGTTAATAAAAATAAACGTTTTGGGTTGTAAATAACTGTTGCAAAATACGTTTAAATGCATGTTTTTTGTTGTCATTGTTGTTGCTGTTTTAAATATGTAGCCGTTTTCCATTGTATCACGTAATTTAAATATGTATTCATATATAATCTTACTTTTGTATTCTACATAAAGCGGTCTTGGGCGTTTGAAAATAATATATGGAAGTTGAAAAAATGGAAGTTGAAAAAATAGCAGATGGATAGAATTAGCGAATGAATCTACTTCTTATGGGGAAATAACACCTCGGAGTGAAAAACAACTCAAGAAATGTAGGGGAAAATGGATGAAGATGACGATAATAATAATAATAATGATGATGTTGATGATGATATGGTGGTGTTGGTGTTGGTGGTGCTGCTGCTGGTGTTGGTGGTGCTGCTGCTGATGATGATGAAAATAATAATAATAATAATAATAATAATAATAATAATAATAATAATAATAATAGCAATAATAGTAATAATAATCCAGCTGAATGTAGGCTGGAAAATACATATCAATTCCCTTACCACGCTATGAAATGGCCTAGCGGCGTCAAGTTAGCGGCCTGGCGGCCTGGCCGCCTCATGTGACTAGCGGCCTAAAATTGTTTCCTATTCCAAAGCATTTTATATGCGTTCTTTTCTAAAACAATGATAAATTAAATGTCCTTTTCATAAATCAACATCCTTTAGCGAATATCAGCATTTCCCCCTTTTCATGGGCTGCTGGATGAGTTTTGGGGATTTTTAGGCCGCTAGGCCACCAGGCCGCCAAGTTCACGCCGCAAGACCGCTCAAGCGTGATGTATTTTGCATAGGAAAACAATTATTTTAGCATTGTTTTAGAAGAAAACTCATATAAAAATGCGCTGAAGTAGAAAACAATTTAAGGCCGCTAATGTACGACTAAAAACATTGATTTATCTTATTTTCCATTTAAACCATTGAACCTTGAAATAGATAACAAATTTAGGCCGCTAGTCTGTCAACCTCACGCCGCTAGGCCGCTAACTTCATGCCGCTAGGATGCTAACTTCACGTACGTTTAGCTGCCTGTCTTTGCAGCCATTGATGAATTGTAAACATCAACATTGCTGGGGGTTCAAGATCATTGCGAGACAAAACAAATATATATGATAGGCGCATCCTTTTGAATTTGTTTTGTTTATAGATGGCCACATTATTGAATGAACATGTACTTCAATGGATTATCCCGGTCTCTTAAATATTGTCTGGGAACGAGCATGTCCCTTATTTGTTCCAAATATTTGATATATTTCATCTTTTCTACTTGCCATGTACTTTTTTCACATACACTCATTCAATTCCTATTCACAACCAATCCTCGAGGGCGGTTCATGTGGCCTAGCCGAGCACTCACAAATGTCCCACTCACGCAAAACACTTGAGTCTCACACACACCTGTGAATATGGATATACCTTTCACTCGAAAATATCTTGACCGTTATGTGATTACAGAGGATTAACTCATTGAGTGTGAGTGAGAGTGATTGTTCTGAATTTGGCCCTATGTTTTGTTCAAATGAAGTATAAACTTACAGTGAGTACAGAGATATCTTGAAGTCCAGATTTATCGCTTACCTTAAGTTCGTAGGGCTACAATTGAGAGCTTTTCTGTAAATTGCAGGAACTGTCCCCATGAGCCTATTGTCTGTTAGGGGAATGGTGGCTTAGGTGATTGGTGGTACCACTCTGCATTTCTTATCCACACAGTGTATCTGAAAATGACAGAGAATGGCCATGCACTTATGAAAGCTATGCTAGAAATACGCCGTTATGAGTGTATCAGATGACATTTCCACACAGAAATTGTGAGGCCTCCAATACAACAGTACTGACATCAGTGACGAAAACATATATATCTGTCATGGAGCTATGCTGGTTCTGTGGCGTCAAAACCACTGCAACTGGGCAATTCACTAGAAACATCTTTTCAGAAAAAAGAAACAACCAATACTGTGTAGCCTTTGTCACCCAGTGAACACCCAGAGCATCTTGTTACTTTGAGCATCTATTTACTTAGAAGTAGCCACATTAAGATCTCAAATTAACAAAAAAGTGTATCCGTAAGCTTTCAAATACTGAACGAAGTGCAACTTTAAGGGGGGCTGCGAGCAAATATTGTCAAGGGCAGAAATCTCGCAGAAGTTTGAAAAAGATTATGCAAAGCTCTAGCTTGATGATTTTGGCCCAATTTCAAATTGTTACTCAGTAACACGGCGGCGTAAATTTAATCTAACATCAATATAGTTACACAGGAAAATAAGAAATAGCTTTAAACTCTCTAACATTCATGGCAGAGTGTCTGATGACGGTCCAGTATGCCAAAAGGACGGAGAATATGTGAAGCATGCACATACACACCTTTACAACCCAACATTTGGTTATGGTTTCACAGTTATTCATTTACACAAACTCACAATCAATCAATCAATGCACACCCACCTGGAAAGGTACGACATCCTTTGGAAGAGATGAATCTTGCAGTCTGGTAGACGGTTGCTGACTTAACTTTATTGTCCCAAGCAGCAACTGCAATTAGATAAACATGTTGATGTTCGCACTAAAACAAAGCTTAGTATTGAGTTAAATTAAACATGCAGCCTGTTGGCTGGGGTAACATATCTAAATCCCCAAATGGATGATCTGATATCCCAGCCAACAGATCAGCGACACCAGGGGGGGGGAGGGGTCCCAAGGATATATCTTGACGCAACTTACCATAGCCGCCTTGCGTTTTTGTTCACAAAGCCGGCACACACAGTTCATTCTCAGTTTACATGTTGTGTACTGAAAAGTTCCAGCTTTCCATGACACTCGCAATAAACCTATCCATGAATTAAAACAAATTAACAAATAACTACCAGGTAATTATGGAAATATAAATGTCATTTTTTACTTGATTGATAAATACAACTTATATTGCAGTCAAACTGGATAAAATATCAGAAAAATGTGTCCTGTTCCAAAAAGTGTGTTTTGAAGTTGCAGACAATAGTCCAAAGACCAAGAATTTAAGTGTTTAGACAGGGGCAGGCAAAAAATGTCAAAATTTTAAAATTTAAATAAAACTAAAATTGTACAAACCTGATATAAATCATGTGTACACTTGAAAATACATACAAGGATACAATGTACACATAATCAAACGCTACCTGAGAGAATCAATTTTTTTTAAGAACTACTTGAAGGGGTACTGTGACCCGCAAGCATTTTGTTGTGGGCGGACACCTTTAAACCTCTTTCCTGCACATTAATTAAACACATCTTATGTTTTGTCAGTGCCGGTTTTGATGACCAGTATAAATCTAAAATCAGTTTTTCTGCCAATATTTACCCAAATGATTTGGGTGAATGCTTAACAAGAAAGTGCAGTGTACACAATCAAATAAAGTATTTAGTGTTCCAGAAATAATGGGCAATCTGAAATCTGACCCCTTACATTCCTTAAATATTCACAAAGAGTTAAGTTCAAATTTAAGCAACATAAATCACATTCAAGCAGAATAATTTTAAGCAAAAATGAGCATGAAAATAGAAACCAACTGAATTGTATTTTCAAATGTTCCATCCGTATTTGTTTGTTATCTTTTTATGATTCAAATGGTAAAAAAATGGTGCAAATGTGAGAAGCTCTGAAGAAGAAAACTGATATTTTAATAGAAATAGTGATGAAATCACTGACATTATGTTTACTTAGCATCTAAAGCAACAGACCAACCAGACCTACCAGTATGCTAATCTATATTTAACTGCTAAATTTTAAAAACCCTAAACATACAGATAAGATCTGTGGTGCAGTTGTTTACATTGTGTGATTAAAATTAAATTTTTGGTGGTGATTAGTATAAATCCAAGATTTGTTTTCAGAAGATCAGCAATAATGTTTTTTCTTTGTCTCAATGAAAAATGTAATGTTCAAGTTCATAAGCGCTGTTTAATCTGAGAATTTCCCTTGGTGTGAACGGCTTACTGTGTCCAAGTTATCCAAGCAGGATCTAAGACATTACTACAATATGGGCAATTCGCTCTGCCATTTTTATAGATAATTGTGTATTCCAAAGGTATTCTTTTGGTACATTGAACTCACAACAATATTTGAACTCCTGACGTCCAGCACCGCTGTCAGATTATCTAATCCAACCACTATGCCATTGCATGCTCTTAACTGAATGAAAGATAAATGAATACTCACAATTTTGAACAGTATTTTTTTGGTCACAGATAGCAACCTTTTAACCCCACTTTAACCTGTCTTCCCTATTTGGCAAACAGAATTTTTTTAGAAAATTTGTTATCTGATGATCCTGTAAATTTTGTGTGGATAGACTAAATACTGTTCGAATTTAGCAAATCAAAACTAACATTTTGGGTTTATTCAGTGTAGACCCTAAAATATCAATTTTGATTTATAAGTATGTAGGTTTGTTCAAAAGCTCAGTACAGTTTACGTTATTTGTTAAGTTATCCAATTTCTGTAAATAAATGTTACTAAACTTGACTATAAAATACTGTAGGGGGGCGTGTCGTAAAGTTAAGAAAAAATCCAAATAATGCAACAGTCAATTGCAGCATGGGCCCCCAAGGTCCTGCTAATAGCGGGGACTTTGACTTTCCGTCCAGCCAATCCCAGGTAAAATTCCCGCTCTGCACAGACAAACAGCTGGTAAAAGCCCTGTCAAATGAATTATGGTCATTTCGTAACCGCTCATTGTTGGTCATTTCGTAACCATTGTGTTAGTCAATTCGTAACCGTTAAGAAATCGAATGGTCATATCTTAACCGTTGACTCCTATAATTATGAGGAATTAGTTTAATACCATTTGAATTTACAAAATAAGTTTACTGTAAGTATAAAACATAAAAATAACAACATAAACAAAGTTAAATCTAGTAGTTGTATTCCTTCTTTATTCCTAAAAGTGTAGTGCGATTTGCCAATTAACTCTGAAACTATGACAAATAGAAACATTCACACTAGCTATTTTTTTATGTTACGAAGGAAATATTATAAGTAGGCTGAATATTAAATGTAATAATTTTTTAATTCATAGATGTTCTACCATTGAGAGGAATTGTGACCTGAAGCCAATATTTTTTAAATATATAGACCATATAACTTTAGAATTTCATTTTTTTTAAATTGCATAGAAGTATTGTAAAATGTAGTAAGTTTGCCGAATGAGAGTATGCGCTTTTTATATGCTTATTGCATTAAAAATGTGCCCATATGTTTAATTTTGTATCTTGTTATTGGAAATTAATACATTGGAAACTCACTAAACCGGACAAGGTCCGGACTGGGCAAAATTTCCGGTTTAGTATTCAATGTACGGAGTAAGTTTACTCAATATATTAACTGAGTTAACCTTTAAAGGCTTTTGTCCTCTAGGGACAGTTCAATTGTCCGACGTTTAGACGGAGGTTGAGACATGATTAAAGCACTTGCAAAAGTGATAAGCATAATTAAACATTTCTGCGTTTTTATAACCATCTTTTTTCCAAGTCTTGAAATAAAACAACTCTCGTAATTTAATGCTTGTTTAGTATGTTTGATAGTTTAATTAAAGCACCGCTCTAATTTGATTCAATCATAGAAGTCTTTAGATAAAACAACACTTCAAAATGTTCACTAAAAAACCGTTTCTAGTTCTTTATTTTCTGCAACAAACAAATAAATGTTTTAATCAATTTTCTTTTCACAAGTTTGATTATCGTTTGATTATCGCGCGACAGTCAATCCACAGTGCAATCATCATTATCGATTATCGTGTTAACACAACATCACAGGTGTAATATTTAACGACGTACCGGCTGTCAAAACAAAATGACACGTGATTCGCGAATTCCTAATACACAGAATTATTTTGACATGTTTGAACAAAATGTCTGGTTTTGTAAGGTAAAATTACGTTGACAACTAACAATTTTTCTCGATTTTTTGTCCGGTATCCGGAATTCCGGGGTTCAGGTTTTGTAGGGATTTTTTTACATTGAAAATAGAAGGGGAAAACCGGGACTCTGATAAAATTCCAGTATCCCGAGGATTCCGGTTTTGTGGAGATCCGGTTTAGTGAGTTTCCACTGTACCATAACTAATAATTTTAGGCTGTTTTTTGTTGGTTTCGGATATAAAGTATGCAGAATATGGATCAATTGAGAAAAGAACAGAACAAAATTTTGTTCGTTTTAAACAATTCAAACAAATATAGTCAATGAAATAGGTCAAGAATGATCATTTATGTAAACGTAATTTTACTCAAAAATACATCGCGATCAGTCTTAAATTATTGTTTATAAGTAAGCAAAATGTAAGAAAATAATTAACATATTTTGGTAGTATAACAAATCATTTCTAATTTACCATGATATATATCTAATAACTATTGAGTAACATAAATTATTGGCTTGTTACTAGTGAGAATTTGAGTAATGTCTCCCAATTGGTGTCTTGGTTGCTGTGCCATATACATCCAGGTTCGAATAATACACTTAACGAGGTGCTAAGTGTACTATTTATCACCTTGTTAAATGGTGGTTACCATATGAGCAATTGATTTATTGATGGTTACAAATTGACTAACAAAATGGTTACAAAATAACCAAGATTAAGCAGTTACGAAATGGTAAGGTTACGAAATGACCAGATCCCCGTCAAATGCCCCTGGGGGCATCGTAGGTTAGGCCCATTCCCTGTTTTCAGCGCAAAAACAATAACACTGCATTCACTCAGCACTGTCGGTCCACCTGGAACGTAAAAACATGGCCCATTTCCCCTGCTATCCCTGGTATAAACAAGACCTGCCTGGGGGCCATGGTTACAATTGACTGGTGCATAACTGTGGCAGAATAAGGGAAATATTTTATTGTTGCATTTATTATCAAATATGAAAATTTAAGACACATGCAAAAAGCCACAATACGAATTGGTGATAGTGTTCGTTCTGTTCTGCTATTCAAAGGTGATGAGAATGACTAATGACATGACATTGACAAACAAAATGTAAGGCATTTGTATCATTTCGTCTTTTATTTATTAAAATCTGAGATGTTAAGGGAGCAAATCCCTTTTTAGATTGGAACATACCAAATAATAATAAGCGACGATGTAGTGGTAAACCAAGTTTGCTAGAAATCAATCGAGTTTCTCCAAAATACAAGCAAAAATTACACCGGATATTGATACTAGTGATTTAGTTTCGGATGAACAAAATCCGGATAAATCATTTGCTTTTCATCCAAAGGGTGGACGATTTATACTACTGTACAAAAGTCATAAAAATAAACGAAAAAAACCCGTTGAATATGTATTTTAAACACTTACCAAGTTACCATTCTCTTTCCGTAAGAGATGAACGCCATACTGCATAATTGCACGGAGATGGTACCACGGAGATACCCGAAAATTTCCGTTATATTCCGGAAAGTTAAATTTCTGTATACTTGAAAATTTGGATGCTGATGGTACACGAAATATCGAATTTCCTTATTTCTGTTTTTTATGGAATGAAACTTCGGGATAATATACAATAGGCTTTAAATAAAGTAAAACAAATAAAAAATGCTTAGTATATAGCTATTTTTGACCAAAATTATGATTTTTTCCCTGGTCGCCTTAATAGCTATTTTTATGGATAAACAAATATACACACACAAAAGTTTAAGAATATTTTTTTTGATATTAAAAGATAATAAGATTTAAAACAATGAAATGATCTCGTAAATAAACATTCAAGCTTATCAACTTACTATCAATGGACATTTTTATTGACATTTGATACATCAAATCTGGACTGAAAATATTAAGGAGACCAATTTTTGTCGCCTTAATCCAGCGGTCCCCATAATGCCTAGATTAATATATATATGGTCACCTTAATATCTGTAGTAGATATATATATATATACAATGACACAATGATAAGAAAGGTTAGGGTAATAGAAGAAATAATATAAAAGCCTAAATGGATTTTGCGTTCACGACATAAAGGTGCAACAGAAATCTCCACAGCCATTACTTCTTCCTTTTGAGCTGTATTACAGTTTGCTTAAATATCTGATTTTGAGTTTGATGAATGTTGCACATGTTTTCACAATGCATACATTCGCGTTGGTCTGATTTTACGCATTGAACCATGAATGTAATTTTGTATTATATATGTTTGGTATATCAAAATTACTCTTACGTAAGTTACTTAATGTACAGTCACCAAGACGATGTAGCGACTGACCTGTAATTGACAAACGTAATGGATGTCTGTTTGAAAACATCGTGTTAAATGTTTGGTTTGAATTTGTTTGTTTTGCTGTGTATTGTTTTTATTTGACTTAAACAAAAAAGAATCCAATATGAGAAGACATCATACAGAAATGTTTTGAATTCATTATTTTCATAAGTGAGTAAGTGTGTTTGATACAATTACCGTTAGACCAAATCGGAAAATCTCGTTGTTCTATATTCCGAAAGGTTAACTCTTAAAATGAAACAAAAGGGATTTGTTGGGTATTTGATGTCCTATTAATCCTACGTGTTGATCATAATTATGCGTTTTTCAAAATGAATTATTTTATTAACTTAAATAAAAATATTACCAAATACTCCTTTGAACCTACTTTCTGTCAGATTAAGTTCTATACCATTTTGTGAAAAGTTTGGACTATATTGTCTTTTTTAAGTGATCTTCCTTATGTATTTTACAGTTGTGAAACAAGATAATATAAAAACATTTATCACTATCGTAGGCACGTTTTTACGGGAGAGATTGGTCTTGTGTTGTGGGGTAAACGGAGTACTTGGAGGAAAACCGAATTGTCCGGCTTGGTGACCACAAACCAAACACACATGCGCCAGGGCCGGGAATCAAATCTGGGTCGCCTATGATAGAAGCGAGTGTGCTTACCACTGCGTTTACCGGACAACTAACTACAGTTTTTATAATTACACTTCAAATCAAAGTTAATTCCGCTATTAACTAATGACTTCGCATTGCTATCACAACTGAGCACATTTATATGCACTTGATGTATCAACGACCAAAACATTACTTAAGGCACCTGTATGACTTAGTCACTGAATGTTTTATTGTAACATTATAAATTGGACCAACCTGCTGGACCTTTCAATTGATACAGAGTTTACCTATCGGTATAGTTTGCATCGAATATATATTAGTTTGATTAAGACTTTTATCGATAACGTGTATTATCCACTCCGTCTGCTGTTTTGTAAACATATGAGTACTGATCCCTAAGATATGACCTGCTTGGGCCGTCAATTGATACAGAGTTGAACACTTTCGCTAATGTAAACCAATGTATGTATAAGTTTGATTGTGACTTTTGTTGATAACGTGTACAATGGAATAATTTTTGTTTTGTATAAAAATAAGTACTGATTTCCGAAATTCGAAAATGCTGATGTAATGTCTCAACTGAGAAATCATAATCTGCTTTCGTTCGACTACACGACAGATGCTCTAAAATATATGAGACAAATTTTGTTCCTAATAGATCACGAATAGCTGGCAAATGTCCTACTTTTTGAAATCTAATTGAGAGAACAGTTGCAATTGGAATGTTTAACGCTCATTAAACAGACACGAAATGCAAACATATGGCTGCTATTTGTTATATATTCTAAATGTTGTTTTACTTCTTAACAATAACATCAACGAGTTATTACCGCTCGGTTTTTGTTCAGCCAAGAATTTATGATAATGATAAAAATGGCAACAATAGGGACGATCTGGTCCCATTCGTCTTTTTTAATGACTCAAAGACCAATGTTGCAAATTAAAAAGTATCAACACAACATTCACAATACAAAAATAACAATAAATGCTAAAAGAAACAAACAATACAACAAACAACAAAACCACGCACAATACAACAAGCGAAAAGAAAAACACAGTACAGTTAACAACAAAAAAGCACACAACACAACAATCAGTACGACACACATATTTAAAAAAAAAGAAACATAAAATACAATAACAATCACACGATTCAACATACAACAAAAGCCACATAAATAAGGCAACAAAAACAAACAATATAGCAATCATCAAGGAACACACAATAAAACATGAAACAACAAACACTTACAACCAGAGGTAAGACACAAATAAACTAACACAAATTAGCAAAATATATGAAGTTTGTCTATAGGGACTCATTTACAGAGTTTATGATGTCAACACTCGTTTTTAATTTTTCAGACTTTACTGACTTTATGAACAAACAACAATCACTCACTGATAGATTTGTAATAGCGTTACTAACATTTTTTTCGCAAAAAACATATGTACTGTGACATCATATGTTTATATAATTGTTGTCAACAGAGGTCTTTCTTAATTTTGTTGCGATGTAATTGTGGAACTATTGCTGTTAGAGTTTACTTTAAATCTTTGTAATATTATTGTCAGTATTGTTTCTCATTGAACCATTTAACAAATAGTAAAAAGTAATCATTGTAGAGCAAAACAATTTCCTCATAAAACTTGAAAATATGTTTTAAAATCACTTGAACGTCAACTGTCTTAAAACTATCAAAAGTATGGAAGAAAACCTTTTCAATAGCAACTATCTGCATGATAATCTGAATGTCAAAATATATCTGGTGAACTAAATTTTTAAGTTGCAAATCAAAAATACATATAACCAACCAAACACTGTTATCGTTAATATGTGAAACACAACTATATAACTACCCGTGACATTAACTTAATCTTTAGCTTCTAAGCTTTTTTCTCATTTCTGTCTTTTTATTGTTTTGTGCATATATAACGCGTCTATTGGTAAAATTATAATATCGGAATAAACATTAACCAAACCATTATAACCTTTACATGATGGCATCGCTGTTTTATTTGTTGGTAACCTATTGCACGTATTTGATTTTGTGTTGTTAATTGTGTCACGTTGATAACTTTGTTATCGACCACGGCGCATGCTATCATGAATCTGTGTTTGACAATGGTTGGGATGCAGGGATATATATATATATATATATATATATATATATATAGTTTACTGATGAGAGCATAATGTATAAAATATAGTTCAATCTCCAACAAATAAAAGTTTAACTCCTTTTTAAACTAGTCACAAACTCTCAACTTATGCGTTTGAGAATGGTTAAATGCTAACTGTTTAAATATTCTCAACTATTTGCACATAAATTATTTTTACAATATCGTCTAAGAAACTTAATCTGAGCGGCAGTGTGGTGTGCATCAATTTATTTTCAATTTGTACAGACATTTGACTTAAAAAAATGAACAAAAAAGCAGGAAGTTTGTTGGCAATGGATTTTAAATCTGCATCTGTACAAATTTACAGAAATTTCAAATAGTCATGAAACATGTACCAGTTTCTTTCCCTATACAAGTTATGGGTCATACAACAAGGTCATAGCATATTACATGGTTGAAATATTGTGCCTAGTTAAATGTTTTCTCATAGATTTGATCGTAGGGTCTATATTTAAGATTTTGAAGCAAACGATATATTTTTTTGAAATGTTGTCATTTTATTCACCCGAAAGCAAGCAAAAAGCAAAATCTATTTGTTTTATTATATGAAAACATAAACAAGAATAATTATTTGTCCTATTATGTATTTGAACACAATTTTAACTAAATTTCTTATGGACAATTGAATTATGTTCGTTTACTGGTTTACTTTGAGAATGCATAGAAGTGAGAAACAGAACTTTGATTGAAAAGGGTTTTAACTATGATGATGATTCATATTAAATAAAAACCCAGCTTTTAAGAAAAAGGTTTGGAAAAATAGTCATGCCTTTTTTATGATTGATTTTGGAATTTTAGCAGAGGCAGCATTAAAACATTTAGCAGTCTATATTCATAACAATGTTTTGATTTTATTTTGGGATGAAAATGAATGTTAATGCAATGGCATGTACTTACCAAAATGAACAGTCCGCGGATATGATCAGAATTATATTAAAGTTAGGTGTTTTATTAATCCCACATTAAGTTGTAAAGGAGAACCGATAGTAATGTAAACTAATATATATTTTGGTTTGTCAAAACCAATGGTCCTTTCGTTACTGATCGCCATTTGTGACAATATATTGTTTCGATAATTTTTTGTCATTATTTGCGTTACACGACTTCAATCAGAAAATAGCCTTTTGAGTAAAATTACTCTAAAATTAGTAAAACAGCTTGGACAAGCGGCAAATTTTATTTTATCATCAAAACAAATATTTAGCAGTCAAATAGAAGGCATTTTGTGTGAGAGAGAACTGTTGCCTTTTGAAAATATATTCGGAGTTAGATTTTCATTCAACTAGAAAACAACATTTGCGCTCAGTTTGAAAAATAATTATTACAAACGAATTCCAGTTTGCACAAAAAAACAGCATAATTTTTTCACTTTTTTTATAAAAAGGTGCAGAAAATCCGTGAATTGAAACATACGTTTGATGTGACCCAAAATAATAAATTGCAAAACAGCATGAAACATTTCTTTGCATAAATAAAAATAAAAATCGAGATTTCTTACAAACAAACAAAACATGTTTAAAGGATTTAATTCATATGTATATTAAAGAATAACGTGTTTGATGTCCAGGGCTGCACCGGCAAAAAGAGAATTCATTTCTGTTGTAAGTGAGAAAGTGTCATTCACCACAGAAGTGTAATTAACTAGCATTGAATGCTACACATTTCCATCTTTTGAGGGTGGGGTAATTGCACATGTTCTGACTATTTTTCTTTGCCAGTGTCATTAGCATGCAGAGTGATGGAACTTTCTGGACGAGTGACTGTTGAGGTCGGTTTTGGTGCACTATTGATAAGATACTGAAGCATTGTGTGTGATTTTCCACTGACATTTCAGAATAGAAAAGAAGTCCGTTTCGCTGTCACGTGATCAACCGACTATACATATAAACATCACGTGGTCTACTATCCTAAAACTTATAACATGATATTTTTCGAAAGTTTTTATGTTCATCTACGCTAGATTGCACCTAAACATCAATCGAGTTGATAAGTCCAAGGTATTGTAGCCACTCTCCGAGGGATTGCATTTTTACAACAGTTGAACCACATTATTTTACATTTATACAAAACAAACTTTTGATAGTTAAACGACATTATTTTGCTGTTATTTAACGGTTTTTTTTTTCAAAATTGTTACATAATTTTCGATCCCCAACACAAAAACAAACATTGAATGATGAGGCAATATTTCACAGCATAAATAAACAAACAAAACACAGGTTAACAAGGATCTTCAATGAAAAACATTTGTGAATAATTAAAACGTTGTAGAATGAAATGGAAATAAAATTTAGGATATATTTGTGTGTGCGAAGCGCCTCCATTTTCTTTATCACTGATGCCCATGTTAATATCAGAATGTTTTTGGTTTTGATATAATGAGCTTAATGTAAACTTGTAATAAGTCGATTTAAAACATACTATACATCGTATGTATATTTAAATGATACGTACCACGACCAAATATATCCAACACAATCAGCTATCGTCTACTTTATAAACATAACACGCACCCTCTGAAATCCTGGCGCGATGACTGCGCGTTCGGCATTGTTAAGCGCTGCTCTTCAACTGGTATTTTATAAACACAGGTTTAGGAAACCGGAGCTTAGTAGTTCATGAATAATCGAAACAATTAGTGTTTGGGAGTGGTAATTGAATAATGTTTAAATTCTTTGTACTTTTCTGTTGCTGGCTCGTAGACATCACGCTTTTCGGCATGACAAAAATGAAACAGCGGTTACATAGACATATCTTAAATAATTTTTAACTGATTGTATTAATTTAAATGGACAAGTGGAGAACAAATTCATTATCATAATAAGACAGAATGTTGATTAACAGTTTACAGTTTATATTAATAACCTCAATGCAAGCCTTTAGACCTGTGTGTACAAATTTCCATGTATTTAACATAAGTATATATTATTTTGACGATACTGAGTTTTATTGTATACTTGTTTGTGTAGATGTAATTATTTTAGAGCGCACTTGTTTGAATATGACTACTTGCTCTCGGAGCTCAAAACCTAGTCTGAGTCTGGAGGTTGGCGGTAGGGTTATACATTTCTTGCGACCATTCCAGCGTAAAATTATATGCATTTGACATTTAGCCCCTTAAAACGTCAAACGGGCTGGGATATATGGTTATTAACCTAGGATCAGGGAAGCAATTTGCTACCTTAGACAGCAGTGTATTTTCAAAACTGATGTAAATCAGCGTCCAAATGATATATACAGTGTTTCATTCACGTGGCTATCCGTCATAGTTCGTAAACCAGTATTGTATATTGCTTCAGTAATAATGTTGAGATAATAATAATAGCAAAATTATTTAAACCTAACATAGTAATAATCATAGTTGTATTTATTTGTATCGTTTTGCTTCACTATTTTTTAATAAAAAAATAAAGTTTGGAAATGTTAAACAACTATTTAACTTGCTCAAACAAATAATCTGATATTATAAGCAACGTCCTTTATAGCTTGTGATATCGGTAACAATAAAATTATATTGGCTTCAGTGGATAATAACCACAACATAAGTCTAAGTTATATACATATCAGATTAACAAACTAGTTTTCTTAGATAAGGCTGATTAGCGTAAGCGTTAACATATAAAACAAACACACATATCGATATAAACTTAATCAACGTATCAAAATATCAACACGATGATTTCAGCTTGTTTTCACTCAAACTGGAATGGAAATAGAAATTAATCATTGTTTGTGTGTGGGCATTGTTAATGTGTGTCTGACATGGAACAGTTTTAATATGATCCTGTGATACATTTATAATGCAAATTGATACTACTGTATTGTGATTTAGCTTGTATTGCATATTTATTCCGTTATGTTTGTTCATATCTATGTAAATGTTAGCCATGTTGATACATATGCATTATTTACCAAAACTAGCATATCTATATATCTATCTACCCATCAATAAAATACACTTATTTCTGGAATCATCGTTTCGAACATGCCAAGCAAAAATAAATCAGTAATAGATACATGCTAGTATTCAATTCATAGCACCAACAAATGTTTTATATAATTCATGCGCGCCTAAGCTCCAATTAACCCTTTATCAATTGAGCAGAAGCGCTGATAAGAACGAACGAACAGTCATCGTGTCAGGAACTCTCTGTATTGAAACCCATCTATAATTTTAGAAGATGCGTGTTACATTCTTTTAATCGTCAACAGCTGTTCAGCTATGTTGTGTTTTCAAAATTTTGAAATAACGCTTATTTAAAGTTGTGGAATAATGAAATATTATGGCGTTCAAATCCACATATTGCCTCTTGCCTCCTCAAACTTAAGTTATATTGAACACGAGTGTATTACTATCTCAAACACTACGGTTTTACCTTAAAGAAAAAAGAAAAAGAATACAATTCAAATTTCATATGTCAAGAATTTGTGGAATGCATCCTTTATCCACCTGCATTACAATAAAGGTCACACTTAGCGCCCGTAGTATACTATCATTTACAGTTTCCTATTATCAGGAATAACAAAAGAATACTAAATGTTATTCAAATAATCGGATTATGCAAATTATTGGTTGAAACATATGCCACAATGTCTTATTTCCAAATAGTTCAAAACAATACCTCGAATATATCACTATATGGAAGGAAGAACATGTTATAGTTACAATATAGAATCAAATGTCTTAACAGATTTTTGGCACATGCCTTTCACAACCGTACCATCTAAAATCTATAAATTGAAACAAGACTATCAATACCAAAGGCGCAATATTAATGTCTCATGTTTACCATGGGTCACGGATCAAGCAGGATTTAGAGTATTCAATCGTTTCCCCTCAAATTGGAAAGCAGTCTCTGAATAAAGAGTAATATACTATCAATTTAATTTTTTAAACAACTTTATAACAATACTTAAGCTGACCACTGAAGGAAAAACATATAAAAGGCGGGGAAATATTTTGACCTTCCCTGTTGATATGGTGGAAAATGCTTCATTCATTTTATAATGACCAGAAACCAGTTAATATGCTGTTAAAAGTAATTGTCCTCGGACTTCAATTTACAAAACTGTGTACAGTATATAGTAATGTGTGTATATGTATGAATTCAGTTATTAAAAATGGAGATAAAAAAATGACATCATCTAAAAGAGTTCCTATTTTTGGCAATTCCTTGTTGTTGTCAAAACAAATAATGCTGTTTGTTGATGTAAATTCGTTAAAATGTATAATTCAAATAGTTAAAGCAAGTTAATAAACCAAAACGCGTAAGTTTTAAAAAATCTGCAAAGATCTGTTTTGTCAGGAAAGAATGACCTTAATAAAAAAGCCTTAAAATTTCAGATCTTCGTACAGTGTCCTCTTTTTATTTCTTAACGCCTAGATATTGAATAAAGAAATGTTAAAAACTAGTATTTACAATCTGTGAAACACAAAACACTTTTTTACTCTAGTGACGGCAGCATATCTTAGAGGGCTTTTGAAATCATGTATTATTTTTAGAAAGCTGATAAATCAGTGGTGTCTTGTAGCAACAATCGTATTGCATGTATTGTATGCTCTTCTTGTTCTATCTTCCAATAAAGAAAACTTTTTTTATCGGCGTTCGGACGACGTGAGTAGAAATATTCGAACTCTGGATTAATGTAAGAATTATCTTAAGTGTTCAACATTTAGATATACTGCCCGATAAACAATATTATCCCATCAAACGATTCTCATAATACAGCATAACCGTTCGTAAATCCTGATATGATATCGTATGTACTTTAACTGTTCTACTTTCAATATTGTGTCTAACTTTCAAAGTATAGAATGTTAAGAAGATTTCCGCGTGCGAATCGATTGAGAATAGACTTACATCTGACTGCTTCCTCGTTGTTGTAATGAGTAGATCAGAGGAGAAATATCTTACTTGCATTAACTATATCATGTGTACGTTTGTGTATCACGTTTAATGTCGATTCGGCGCTACCTCTTCACCTTTTTCACGGTGTGTATTTTTTTACTACTGGGCTATCCCTAAAGTGTTTATTGAATTAGTCTTACAAACTGATTAAACAGTTTTCCTTTTATCAGTAAAGAACTAAAGATATTCATGCGTCTGGATTGTTTTGTAAACAAAATATAGGAGCATCAGTAGGTGAACAATATTCGTTTATATTTTATGCGTTTCGTCTTCTCCAATATTTTGTACTAAATTGGCAACTAGATGTGGAGATTTATGCATTACTTCTCATATCAAAAGGGTTATATGTATGTTATATCAAATTGGGCTGAAAGATGAATAAACACTTATAAACGACTTTGTCAAGTATAATTATTATGGCTTGATTATTATTAAACTTCCTATTACTAATTCCTGTTGTTGTTGTTTTTTTGTTATGAGCTTGCACCTGAAATGTATAATTGTTTCTGTACTTTAAATTCAACTAAACATCGGAGCATCTGGTTGTAGTACAAACATTTTCCTATATATAATAAAAAGAACTATTATAATTTTCATACAAAGAGTGATAAACTTCCTTTAATAGATAGATGCTCGTGAACACAATACTGAAAGATCGTTCTTGCTCTTAAACTAGAGTTTCGATATTTCTTTCATGTTTGTAGATATGGCAATTGTAATCGCACTGTTATGTCGTAAACACTAATAACGGATAATGTAAAATGCCCTTAAACTGCTCGTCATTTTGTCTTTATCACAAAATGAACTTGTAATGTACTCAACGACCACCGTCTGCAACTCTGAGTGTTAATTAGATTCAAGATTCAAGATTCATTTACAGAATATACAGAAGGCCATAGCCCATGTGGACATATATATATACAATTTAATTTTTTCAGGTGATTCCATGCATACAAATAACAAAACTAGAAATCAAAAAAACAAAACAAAAAAACAACAACATGAATATAAAAAATATGCAAATATATCAACTTCATAACTTCAGGAAATCAAAATATTTTATTATCCAATCTATTAATTAAATTTACATGTCAATAACGATGTATGTTTAATCACAGATAAGTTGAAATAAAGGGTATACATGTATATATATATATACAATAGTTGTGCTATCATGAGAGTTATGTTTGCAAATATCTGTAACTCCCTATATCGGTCAACCTATACAAAACGAAACTATAGGAAGCCTAAGGGAAATGACTTAAACTTTAAAATTCACTTTTGTACTAGTCTTATCTGAATCAGGTAAGATTAGATAATGACTGTTTATGTAACAAAATTTAGTGAATCATTGTACATGAACACTGTGTGCAAATATTCAGTCTAGTAACAATACAGATAGAAAGTGTGTGTCGAAGTGAAAAGTTATATTTAATAAATACTTTAAGCAATCATGCGTACTTTTGAAAGCATACATCATTTATGCAACTATCACTTTCGAATTTGTTTTAATAAATAATAAAAGCTGACCTCTCACTTGTGTGTAACAGTACTTCTTTGTAAAAGTATATCATACATGTTTGTTAAACTAGTAAATATTTATAACTAACTACACAATACAAAACGTTACATGACAAACGGATAGGTCACAATACACATGCAATAATTAGGACTCATACATGTCAACTGATCTAACTAAATATGCATTGTAAACATATATACTAAGATTTTTTAATATGTCTTCTTTATCAGATGTTATTAATTGGATAAACTTTTGCATGTTTGGTCTACGTCTATAAAATAGTGGTATACATTTACGTCTTATATCGGAGTATAGGCCACATTCCTAAACAAAGTGGTATTCGTCTTCAAAGACTTGACATGTATGACATTTCCTCTCATCAACGGGTATTGGATTGGGTTTCGCCCATCTTCCACTCTGGATCATAAGTCTATGTGCAGATACATCTAACCTTGATAAACTAAATGAAAACGTTTTAATACTGCATGAGATTAAGTAAGGTTGGAGTTTAAAACATGCTATATTGTTATAAAACAAAGCTCTACTAGAGGCTTCTAATCTTCCGTTCCAGTTTCGGATAAAATTATCATTTAGTCTCTGTTTAACATAAACAAGAAAGTATTATCATTCCCTACTTCTTGGAAGAGCCATACATCATAAAAACCGAGTGAACTCAACAGATCTCATAATAACGAGCACCAACTTTTCTTATTATGGTACCTTTCACAGTCATTCAATAAAGTAAGATATATATTCTTATTAAAATTATTATTCAATGTACGTAATAACTTTATAATATTATTGTATCATATTGTCTGATAGTTTACACGTCCAAGCTCACCATAAATAAAATCATTCTGTGTACTTCTTTTAACACCCAACAAACTTTTACAATATTGCATATGTATTCGCTCTATGGCGTTACCTTTGACAAAGCCCCATACTTCACTACCATAATTTAGAATGGGCGAAATAAGCTTATCAAACAAATCTAACTTGTGTTTAATAGTAAGGTCCGTCAATTCATACAAATACTTTTAAAGCTTGACCTGCAATTGTATTTTGGGCATCTGAATCTGAAAATGAGCCCCCCGGGAGTAAAAAGCGTTCCCAGATAATTAAACTTATATACAATCTGAATTTCATTACCATTATAATAAAAATGAATATTTGCCGGCAGCCTAAAAAAATATGTTTGTTTTATCAGTATTCACAACTAATTTCCAACGTTCGCAATATTCTGACAATAAATTAAGACTTTCTTGCAATTCCACAGCATTATTGCAAACATAATAATATATTTGCATATAGTATTAGAAAAAGTTTAAACGAATCAATATTGATACCAGTAATACCCTTTTCATAGAAAATTGACTCTAAATCATTTAAAATCATCGAGAACAAGAAAGGCGATAAACACTATAATAATAATAATAATAATAATAATATCTTTATTTTAAGAAGGTGACATATTAAGATCATGTACAAAGCTACAGAATCTTATTTTCGATATGGCCCTCTGAAACAGAATGAAAATATGGCAAATAATCATAAGACAAACATGAAGACGATGCTAACAACGATGACGATGATGATGATGATTATAAGTATGCTGTTGATGCTGACGATAATGATGCATATGATGACATGATGATGATGTTGAATCAATATTAGACAGATACTCTCAGTTAAATATAATTATGAATAAAACATCACAATTTGTATAATCACAAGTTTCCTATGAGGTACTGTTTGACCTTTATTTTATACGTATTAAAGTTTTTTGATTCTCGTATTTCCAAAGGTATATTATTCCAAACAATTCTGCTGTAATATGTAAACGATGCTTTCATATAATTAGTACGAGGTCTAGTTTGTAAAACAATATCTTTGTGTGCCATTGATCTTAGCATATATACATTATTGTCTGAAACTGTTACTAATTCTGACATATATGATGGAGCCATGCTATTCAACGTCTTGTAAACTAATACTGCTGCGTGGTATTTACATCTATCCGAGAAGTTTAACCATTTTAGTTCTTTAAATAGATTTGTTGATGAATCTCGTTTAGATTTACCAAGTATGATTTTTGCAATTCGTTTTTGTAAGTTATTTATTTTATTCACATATGAATTGGTTCCCTTGCCCCAGACCAAGCAGCCGTAATCAAAATTTGGCAGAATATATGCATTGTAAAACATTCGTTTTGTATCAGGTGTGAGGAAATATATTATATTTTTTAGAAGTGCAATTTTCTTATTCAGATTTTTACAAACATAATCGATTTGCACATGCCAGTTTAGTGTATTATCTATATACAACCCTAATAACTTTTGCACAACAACATTAACTATTTGAACATCATTAATACAAAGTTCAAGATTCCCAGTGTTTTTTAATTTATTTGCAGACCCTATTAACATGCATTTAGTCTTGGAAGGATGCAAAGACATATTATTTAGTTGACACCACTTATTAACATAATTTAAATGATGTTGTAATTTATTTTACTCTCCTTGTCAGACACCTATTACACATTCATATGTTTCACTCAACTGGTTACAATACTTTATTAGATTAGATATAGGAATAGTAATGGAATGAATACTCCGTACAATACTTATAAAAATTATGTAGTATAAAGTCACTTAAATGGTATGTTGAATACGAAAGTCTGATATAAGAAATATACGAAGGAAGCATTAAGTACGATAAAGTTTTATGATAATCTATGAATAGAGTAACAGATAAAAGTAAACAAGATCAAACGATCATATATATCGCATAATCTAATTCTGTTTAAATATAATGCTTTTTGAATTGCTATCTAGTAAGCATCACAACAAAAGCAATACTTTTTACGAAACGGTTTATGAGGTAATTTCCTGTCTAAACACATTATAGACCGCGTTTGAAGGGAAAGAGTGAGAGGAACTGCAATGTTTTTCTATAAAATTTAGATGGAAAATGAACTACTTTATTGATTCAAATCTAGTTATTAACTCAAAACATAAATAAACGGCGAATTCTAGAAAAGTGCCAATTAACCTATTCTTTTTTAAATAAGTTGTTTACAAACATGCGGAGTGATACAATTTCTGACTATAGAGAATAAACTTATGTTAAATTACACATGTGAATATTAAAATACGTAATGGTTATATTGATATCATAATGGAATCTGCAGGGAGAAGCCCCGTTTATATTAAACCGAAAACGACGTACAGTTTTTGTAATTCTATGATTTTTAACATTGACGTTATGAATTCCTTTACAAACAAAGTGTTAGACATACTTTAATAACTGTTTTAATAACAAAGTCTTTATAAAACTCGTAAACTTCGCTTTTTTCTCAATTTCTTCTGTTTTGGGTATTGAACCTTTATCTTTTTCTAAAAAAATATTGGAACAATTTATGTTCAAAAATGATAATCAGGACTAAAAACTTATATGTTTAATGATTAGAAGCTTTTCATTAGATAATCCCGTATCAAACCCTACAAATAATACAGTTTAAATGGCTACGGAAATGAAATGCAGTGACTTTTTAATGTAGGGAAAAACGTGTATAGTGCGTTTTTATAAATGTGTGTTTGATACAAAACATGCAGTATATGAAAAGGTCCAGTGTATCTAAAAACGGACACGAATGTGTGGATTTTCATAAAGCATCAGTCATTTGTGTATACTGGATGACAGACTTTCTCTTTTTATACATACTTATGTGATACACTACACAAACAAACTCAGTAGCAAAAAGTTTAAACATAAACCCGGTTTAATGGCACTGGGTAAACGCCAAAAACAAAAAATCACAAACAAGAAACATTGAAGAACGGCAGAAAACTCCACAAACAGCACAGTGCATATATATATATATATATATATGTATATATATATATATATATATATAAAAACAAGACTAGGTATGTTTATGAAGGAGTGTCAGGTACCGCCTTGGAACGGTCAGTAAAATGTAAATTTACTGGGGGTTTAAAGCAATTTACGTTCACAAACCTCAATCACAACAATCCTAAATAAAGAAAAAAACTTAAAAGGTAAATCAAAGTATGTAAAAGTTTCTTTATATTATTAACAATATTGGTATTTTTATATTATTAACCATATTGGTATTATATAATTTTGCTGCTCAAATACAGGACATAAGTCATTCCTACAACAATTTAGTTTCTCCAATTAGACAGTAGTGGTTATGGAATGATGAAGACTGTTTACTGACGCTTACTTGTGTGTACAATACTGTCAAGACTAGATGTTTTGTGTTTGAATTCCACCAGTAAAACGTTTTCGAGGCCTCTCACACTAGACCCAAGTACTAATCTTTATTCAGGCACAATATATACATAGTGATTCATTACCGACTTCAGCGATCTTTACAATCAAGCTTAAATAAATTGGTATTCACAAACCTTGGCAACGGCCAAAGCGTCTATTTCTGTTTGAAGAAGCAAATTTATTAGTATCATGTTAAAGAATATATATAATCAATTATGCTTTATAAACTTCGTTGACCATTGTAAGCCAGAGGCATCTTTTACGACCAAGAACTTAATAATTAAAATCTAATTGTTAATTGTTGTCAATGTCACTGATCATCACGTATATCTTAACGGTTTGGAATTCATCGTTTTATAATAACATCCAATTTATATTCACATGCGAACATGCGAACAATACAAACGACACATAAATCATACCAGATTGTATCATAAAACCTCCAAAGACTACGAACCTACACACGCCTACTTAACGCCAGATCTACAACTTATCGGAAGTGCGACTTTTCCGTGGTGCAAATGTATTTTTGTACACACGTGACCAATCTTTTATCTGATATTTCTATTAAATGAGCATATAAAGAAAGTCTTTACTCCAGGTTGGCTTCGATTTCGCCTTGTTAAAACGCAAACTGTAGTGGGAGAAGCTTTTTTCCGCACGGGACTTGTGAATATTTTGATACCTTTTTGGTTTTCAACTGCAATTAGGTGCACAAATACACATTAAGAACCATCCGGTGCATACCAATAGAACTGTTGTGTGAATTTGTTACGTCGGCAAACATTACTACTCACAAGCTCTTCTTAAAAATGAAATATGCACATAATTATAAAAGTACTGGCGCTGCTGCTCTTGCTATGGTGCGGTGGCACTGTCCAGAATGATTTGGGTTGAATGTGGATAGTTATATAGTGTATATAATTTAATGCCTTTGGAAGGAATACATAAGGTCACTTGATATTTTAACCATGCAGTGTTGTGCTTGTTTTGCTTTCCTGTCGTTGAAACAATGGCCTATGCGAAATACCTTAACCAACGTGAAACCAATCACGAAAACAGTAGGCTGTATGGCGGCATATCTTACCATAAAACTGCCTCCTTTTAACCTTAAGTCCACAAAGCGAAGTCTTGTATGTCGGAATGCTAGGTTTAAAAGTGCAATTCGAAGATAACCTGTGATACTCTTTCAAAACAATATTTAGATTTCTTGATTTGGACAAATGCTTGGAAGGCGTTTTCAGCTGTGTATTGGGTGAAATAAATTTTGCGCTTATATATCGTATGTCAAAGGTTTCTGTGGAGTTCGTTTTTGTTTTGAATATCGTGTCTCCCAATGCGGGCTTGGGCTTTTTGTAACAGTCAAAGAGAGATTTGAAACGGTCATCTCATCTTTTTCTGATTGTTAGAAGTAGGCACTTTTTCTTTAACCGTTGAAAAAATCAATATGAAATGTACAAACAGTTATTAGTCGTTACGTTAGGAGGGTAATTATTTTATTTTTTGCATTCCAAAATCCAGTTATTTTATACATTTAAAGAAAATCACATTTAACAGACAAATGAGGCTTAATGGACTCCAAAACCATTTGCTTAGGAGGTTATAGTATTTCTGCAATTCGAAACCCAGTAATTCTAATTATTAGTATAGAATAACGCATAAAACGACAGAATAAAACATAAAAGACTAAATAAACTACCGTGTTTTACAATATAGTAACTTGGCAGCATACGTATCAATAGAATATCAAGGAATTTAATGTTTATTGGGTAAACTATAAAATATAAATACAACTTTAAAGTATTAACAACGAATTGTATCATAAATTGAAAGAACAGCAGCTCCTGCAATATCAATCTAAATACGAAATCATTAAAGAAGCTTTAATTTCTTTCTAAAAGTTTGTATAACATGTTGTTCATTTTTAACAGTACTATTCATCTGTGAGCAACATAATGCCGTTATGATGCATAAAACTCTCAGGATTTCGCGTTAGCCTTTGTACAATAAATGCCCCTAAAACGGTAGTAAGAACAGGTTGCTTTGTATATGATTGGATGATGGAACTATCTGTTATTATTTATTCACAAAACATAAATATATCATTTGTAAACGTAACACATTATCGCCAACAGGCGCTTGGTCAATTATTAACTCAAATTAATCATTACACTCGTTAAAACGAGAACTAAATGAATATGTATTGACAAACACATTATAACAAAAGCTCTTGTTTTATAGAAAACAATATCAAGTGACGTATAGAAAAGGACAAGCGAATTCAACGATATTTTAGCAATGTCAAATGGTGTATGTTGTTTATCAAGTAGCAAAAATAAAATGAAAAATACAGAAACAAGCCCAGTAGACTTAAATTTAAAAAAAACACACTGTTAACGCATCATCATAGTTTTACCGATAAATGATAAGTATCGCCTTGAAACACGAGTGCACAGGAACATGAGTCTTCTTCACTATTTTGTGTGGTCATAACTTCACACTTGTCCCTAATAGAGTATACATTTCTTACCAAGATTGTATTTAGCCAAAACCATAAATGAATATATTTTTGCAAGTCGGAAAGCATTAACATGTTCACTACCAAAAGTATACAAACATTCGCACATTAATTCATGTTGTCCTTAATAGTCAAGACAAAGCGTTCATTCTGATGCTACGGCGGATTTTGTATTATAAGCTTTATTTATTGCCGTGCAGGACGTTTTGTTGAACGCTTTAAAAATATGTCTGATAAAAAGCATGTTCTCATTGACGATTCTTAAGTCAATGGGGGAGGCCAGACAGTTCAACGTTGAAAATCAATGATTAGTTAATTTTGAGGTTCCGATACATATATATCAAACGTTACACATACATGTGTTGCAAAATTGTTGGTGTTTAGAGTGTTGAGCTTAATTAACACTTTCTTATTATTTTACTTTAATCAGGTTTTTGTTTAAATTAAGCTTTCATTTAAACAACAAGTTTGTCGACAATATGCAAGGACATTTAATATTATTGAATTCAATGCATCAAACCGAAAATAGTCATCATATTTCGTGAATAATTATGTGCTACAATCTGTAATCCAATTTGTTCACGTTATCAACAGAAATCAGTATGAATATCCCAAAGCTCTTAATAAATTGTACAATTGATATGGTTATTTTATATGTCGTACTTTGTACTCCTATGACATTATCACAGCAGGTTGCCAGTGTTCAATTACAATGATAACGGGACACGTTCATTCTATATTATAATACATTGTTTTGTTGTCGGCTTTGTAATGCCTATGAAATAAAATGCTTCGGTCTGAGCAATTAAAAAATCTGAGTATGTCAGATATGTTTAATGTAATGTTCACTCAACACTCTCTGGTTTGGACTAATAATGTCTTTTTTCAACAAGCCAAGTAGAATAATTGATTTCGTATAGCTTTTTTCAGGCTTAAATTAAATACTCTGTAAAGACCGTATTGAATACGTTTAATTTATAATCAGACAGCAAACTTAATCACATTTTTATCATTTGATAATAGTCTCCTTGTAATACTGAACAAGAGCGACTCCAATGCTCTTCTGTTCTGTGGAGGAAGTGGCATAACTCAACATCAAAGCCAAAAATACGTTCTGCTATGAATGTGTATTGTGTGTGTGTTAAAATAATCATTTATATTTCTTGAACGTTTATATGTAAGATTAATTATGGAGGGTTTGCACGCCGATTAGGACCAAATCGAATTATTTTTACCCACCACATTAAGTACCCACATATTTAAACTCACAACACCAGTAATATGAATAAGCTGTAGTTTCTTGTTGAAACTTGTTATCCAAAGATTCCCAAGTAGTCGTCACTAGAAAGCTTTCATTTTAAATAAGTAATTAATATAGTAATACGAAAAAAATTATAATATGTTTCATAATAATACTTTCAATAAGTAAACATTGATTGTTATAACAGATAAAACATATGTATTGCATCTGTTAACGATTTTTAAAAATGCCCCTTTCAAACCCAGTAGAGTGTACACTGCTGTCATTAGGCGACGTGCCATGTGAAGCACATGTTAAGATTGTCTTGTCGGAGATACTCAGTCTTGTAACAATAGTAAAGTCGGCCTTTTCCGTATCCAGCTAATTGTTTCTGCGCCTGAAATATGTGTGCATTTCGTTCTCATAAAACGAAGACCTCCTCCTTTTTCGTAGAAGTTTGTTGTATACTCGAATATAGCCTTGTTGCACTTCTGATCTTCTCACGGCGTAAATAACAGGATCGCATATTGTGTTTAATATGATGAAAAGGAACAGAATGGAGTTAGCTAGGAGCAGTCGGTCGATTGTAGCTGCAGTCATTTTGGAATAGTCGGGTCTTAATATGTACAGTACGGTATGGTATAATCCTATTGGGCACCAACACAGTGAAAATGTCCCAATTATAAGGAATGTTGTGACAATGGCTTTCATAGAATGGGAACTTTCTAACTGATTTCGGCGGTCATCCCGAACGAGTTTCCTTACTTGGTAGTAGATCCGTGAGTAGATGGTCAAAAGTCCGACTAGAACGATGAAAATAAATATGACAATGACAAGTTCGTAGTTAAAGGTTGCTCTATTCACAGTATTAACATGATCACAAAATGTTGTTTCTTCTTTTCGAAAGCTGGGTAAACTTACAAATAAATCCAACACTCCGCAGAACATGCTTGTCGTCCATAAAGCTGCAATAATGATTTTTACTTTTTGCTTGGAGAAAATGCGCTCGTAATACAAGGCCTGCATAATAGCGACGTAGTGGTCTACAGCCATCAAGACAAGGTTGAACAATGTTGACGTCAGCGCGATATTAAGGAATATTTTTCTCAGAACAGGCGTGCAAGGGTGGTGGCTATGTTTAAGCGTGAGAATATCATTAAACACACAGGAGAGTATCACCATGATATCAGACACACACACGTTAATGATCAGAGTATTATACGGTGACCATCGCTCGCGAGGAACGTTTAAAGTAGCCATTATTGAAAAAACATTTGCTAAAAATCCGATTACTATCAATAATAGCTTAATAACATCCATTGGCTCCGTAAACCATTGATATGCACCCCCGTTAATAGATGTCGTGTTACCATGGTTCCCTGTTACATGTTCCATAACGGTCAAAGTCACCAAGGGGATTATTGCAGTTGTTATATTATACATGTTTCTTTTTTCATTTAAATTGCTAAACTGCTTTTATTGCTGCTTAAGCTTATCGATTTCACGCCACGTTCATATATTAATTTAACAAACTTCAGTTATCACTCAGTATCATGCATTTTTGGAATTTTATTCAGTTTATATAAAAAAGCCGGTCGTTTGTTATCCTTTTTTAACATTGAAGTCTGTTTTCGTCTTATACTGTCACTTAATCCTTCTGGTTTACACTGCCACTTTATATTTATTTCTTCTACCATCACTTTTTCTACTGCCACTGTATCCTTTGTATTTTTACTGTCACTTTATCCTTCGTATTTCTACTGTCGATCTTTTCTTAAATTCCTTATGTCACTTGATCTTTCCTCAAAGAGTTACTATTGATTTCTTAATATTGTACTGAACATTCAAAGCATGGCTGGTCCTGTATCCCGCTAACACTCAGAATTCCAGACGGTAGTTTTCTTTAATCGTTTGTATTTTGTCCTGAAAATAAACATAATGCTTGACTGATTTTTGAAGTATTGGCCATTCCAATATGAACATTTGATATCCAAGATGCTGCAAAATATGATTCAATATTCTGACAATTTACATTTTATTCTGAGAGTTGCTGTCAAAAATATCGAGTGAGTTTTCGACAGGGTGAGAACAATCGAAGAGTATATCTAATAGGCAGCATTTTTTCTACAAATATGGTTGTATATTATTGTTTTCTTAAATAGCTGCATGGAGCTCACTTGTAGCAATAATACCATGGGCACTTGGGGGTTTTGACCAGTGTATGTGATCACGACCAATATATTTATCACAAGTGCTGTAAATATTGTAAAATATTGGACACATTTGCTTTCTTCATTCTTCTTATAATAGCTTTTCGGCCTGATAAAAAGTCAATAGTTGGTTAAATTTGAATATCAATTGAGATATATTTACTGTTGCCTTACCATGTCGAATGAGATGTTGCGTTCAGATGTAAGCATTTGCTGTCTGGTTTATGAATGTAAAACTGTCACTTGGCAACTGTTCCCTCTATTATTATTACCTTAAAGTAGGAGATATGCCAGCCTATCGTTATCTATTACAAACGTCATTCGTCTTGTTTATTTTAATGCACATGCCGATTAAATAAAAGTAAAACTTGATCACGGTAGCATCAATTTCGATCAGTGAACGATTGCTCTTTCTAATCTGTTTTCCTACAGAAAGCACTTGAAAGGGAAGCCCAAATTTGCATTGAAGATCATGCTTTGAATGTAGAAATGAGATTTTGACTACATTGTAAACATACGAATGATTTGAGGCATATCATATGAACTAAATAAAACATTGAAATCTTGAACTATATTTGAGAGTGTTTTCCTTGGTTTGTTTCTTTTATGAACAAATGTTCATATCAATACAGTAACCAGACAAGAAGTAGCATGTTGATGAAGTACAACAATGTATAGAAATACACGCTCCTTTTTGCCCGATAAGCAACAGAATACACACGAGATTGAAATCATACAAAACTCGCTTGGCACGCTGGCTTTCAAATTTATTCGTTTCCTTACCAACAGACATGCGAATGTTAGATACCAATCAACTCCGTTCTATTTTGATATGATTTGAAATGGTTAAATTGTGCGAAGAAAAAAGGTAAAATATTTTATTTATATGACACAAGTTTTTTCTTTAACCATCATCGGTTGCAAGATATGTCATTTTATGTCCTATATCAGTTCAATTAAAGAGCAAATATACAATATGTAATACAAGCATATTTAGCATATGTTTTGCTTTGCTTTAAATAAGTGATTGTGAAAAGCATATAATTCATACTTCTAGTTTTTATAAACTGCTAGCGATACGTCTGAATTTCCTCTGAATTCGGGTAGATAAACCACGCAGTGCTCATATTTTTTAAAAACATTAATTTCTTCTGACATAGATTTATGTATTTTTTTTCGTTGAACGCAATAAGTATTTAGCTGTTCAAAACACATTTACCTCAAAGATTTATATAACCACATTACATTCGCCGTATGTATATTTTAATGATACGTACCTCCAACAAATGTATCCAACAACCAACACCATTAACTGTTTTCCGTTAAATTAATATAACATGCACCTTCTGCAATTATACATATTGTTTATGTGTGCTGCAATACAGATTGTTCCTGTTCCGCTGACCTTCGTTGGCGATTGATCAGCGCTGCTGCTCAGCTGGTATTAAAGAAACAAATTTATTTTGGAAACCGGATCGTCGGTGTTCATAATAACTTGCATACAACTGTTATTATGAAAATAGGTATGTTGATGTTATTTGCATGAATGAAAACAAATTGAACATCGCGATTGTTTCTCTATCGTGTAGAAACTGGTACGGAGATTTTTTGTAACCGTTCACATGAAAGTTTCTGGATGGACTTAATCAGACCACGACTACTTTTGAAAAAAATATTTATCTTCCATTTATAAACTATAATAATAATTTTTATGAGTTGGTGCATAAATTGTATTTCTATTTTTTCAGTTTGAAAACTTATTCACAAAATTATAAATTAATATGACATTCCTGTGTTAATGCAAATTATTTCCAATATACTTTGTTTGGATAATAAAATAGAAACAAAAGGAAAACGGCACTTGCAAAACGCGTGCGATGCAAATGTGTTTTACACGGATTAGGCCACATGTGGTATTCTTAATGTGTTTAGTTGATATATGTATATACAGAAATGACGTTCAATTGTAAACCATTAATAGCGCGCCTGGCTGGTAAATTGGACATTTACAAGGATAACGTATTTATTAATTTCTATTTTTGATTTTGTCTTTTGTCATTGTTCGTTTTATAGTGCCATTTATTTTGTTGCTACGATAGCTAATTTAGCTCGTTTTCCATTTCATATTTCCGTTGCAATGCATTATAAGGCCTAGTTATTGTACGTTATTGCGTTTAATTATAAGTGTCCCAAAAGTTCGAACAATTATTTGCCAATAGCGATTTATTATCTTATCTATAAAAATGTTCTTTTGTGTATGTTTCTTCCGGCCGCTATAAATGCATATCATGTTATCGAAATATTTAATTAGATATAAATTATGCTAAAGTAAGAATATCAATTGATTATGTACTTATACATGCTTTAAAGTCTTTATAAATTAAAACACATTTTTTTATGATAGAAAATAAACATATTTGAAAATACTTATTTACAGTCAAGTTTAAGATAGCAAAATGCCATTGAATTTCACATCCATGATGCCCTTAGTAGAGAATATTAGTGATGTTACATTTTAAATTTTAGATTGAATACCAATTACTTGGACAAGGTCGTTTGCCAAAACATGAAACGACACTAATACAATGAAAACTATTGAATCCTGATTAGAGACAAGGACAAAGGCTAAACAACATGTACCATGATATATTTAAACTAAAAATGGCCGGACATAAACACAAAACAAACTTTTTTGCACCAACTTACATTTCCAAAAAAAGGATAGGTCGGTCTAAAATTTTGTATGTATTTTCTGTTTTACATACTTATATCTTGGTATATCACTTTTGTAGAAAATTCAAATATAAAAAAGATCATATTTGATTATGGTGACTCAAAAAATGCATTTGTTTAGAATATTTCAAAACAAAAATCCACACTACAAACAAATGAGATGGGTCAGGAGAAAATAAAATAGGGTCATCGGGTTAAATGTTTAAACTTTCGGCAACTGTACTTGTTTCTGTAGTTTTTTATATAAATATTAAAGGAAATAAAGACTGCTCTTGTTTACGCCTATTCAGTTAAGCATTTAGAATATCAAACAACATTAAATATAATTACAGGTTTTGTTCTATGACTTGTACATTGCAATTGAACCCCTTTGTCCTGTAAAAAAAATGCCATTTCAAAATGCTTTACACTGTAGATGTATATTCTTCATGCCACTTTGATACAAATGTAGGTGTTTTTAACAGTTAAATTTTTAATAAAAAAACATGATTGTTATACTGCTTTGTCTTAAACATTGATGGGTTGAATTTCACATTATTATTTTCAATTTCTAAAATAGGGATTGTAAAATTACTTAATGACACGTTTCAGACCGATGTCTGGCTATGAATGCATTTCGTTTCATAACGAAATGACGTTCAAATACAATTTGTATCAGCAAACGATGAGCTATGTGAGAGCGCCGCACGTGCATTAGGACCAAGCGTTGCATTGAAAATAAATAAATAAATAAACAAACTGAGACATCTAACTGTTATTTGTGTTTTGGAATATGATGTCTCACGATAGTGTCTTTTCCTTTAGATTTCAATTACCCTGATCAGCCTAATCAACGAAAGAAAAACATTATTTATAATGTGATATGTGTTTAATATTGTTTCTTGTTCCGGATTAACTCTCTGATGGATCCAGATACTTTTTATTCAACATGCTCGATTCGCATATACTGTAGCTTTCTACAAGAGCACCCGTTTTACATCACTCTTTTTTTATCTGTCCATTATTTACAGCACATAGTGATAGACAGCTTAAATCTCTCAGTCGTGTTTTTAACGCTACACTTCAACACTTACTAGTCGACGATAAACATGCTCCATCAGAAAACACCACGACTATATTCAAACAAGTACATGATTATATACCAAGTCTAACACGCTTTCAAGCATCAGTCCAGACTGACAGGGAACATGTCATCGTCTCTGTTTTCTTCGAGTTACTAAACGCTCCCTTGCATTCCCATTCACTTTTACGCTTTCGCTCTTGCTTTTCGGTCTCCCCTCTCTCACCAGAACTTATCTCTTATCCTGAATATAAACATATTATTTACACTTTACGGAAAAATCCACATTATATTGATTTAAAAACAACAACTATACCGTTGTTAACACAATTTCTCCAAATTCGATTTAATGGAAAGATATTAGTGACCTAGAAAACCTAATTATTCTGGATACTTCTCAATTCTGTAGAATGTATATATACTGTGAGCATTGTTCTTTATATTTGAGTTCTCAATATATAGAGGATATTTGTTTATTTCAGCGAAGCCACGAGTGAAAATGTAGTTTTTTTATGATCACGAGTGAAATTAAATACGATCTTACACTGAAATAAACAAATTTTCTGTTGCTTTTATGCTTATTTTCGGAGTTTTATTTGTTTTTTATTTATTTCTGAATTATCCCCTTTTTTGAAAAGGGTGGGCTTTAAGCCGCTACCCGTGGCGCGCCCCTCATGCATAGTCATAGCTGTCAACTTTTCTACTTTCGGTCTGCTGAGAAATAGTTCTCTGCTATTCATTCTTATAGCTTAATATTCGCTGTTTTTTATTGCAAAGCTTTATGAACAGTAAACAATGAAGTATTTATAGTGCACAAATGTTCCAAAAAAAAATGAAAACACTTTTTATTTTAAGATGGGCATGAATACAAAACCAAATTACTACGCCGCTATTTAAAGAATGAAAATTTGGAAGGTCAAATGTGTTAGCAAAACAAATGTGGATACTCATTGGATTTTAACCATTCTTCTTAGTTTAAGACTGCATGTACGCGTGTTTTTATAGTAAGTTAATATTCATTCATCTTACTGTAAGAGACCAGTCTGTTTCGATTTAAAATGTTTGTTTTCCAGATAAAGAGTAAATGCCACGCTAGTTTGTTGACACATTTTGAGGTGGGTGGGGTAAAAAATATCGGATCTATCTATAAATTGTGTGAATTCTCCAGGAAGCTCATTTTACGTACTACAACGGTTAACAGTTAAAAATACATTTGAACGAGGATATAAAATTTTATTTATGTTCGAACAGTTGTTTTTGTCTGTAATTTGTTTGGTATGAAAGCAAATGTTCGAACATTCAGCTTCAAAGATCAGTAAAATGTTTGATAAACGGGATAACCGGTAATAAACGGTAAGTTGTTAATTTCCAATTATATATTTTATTTAAATTTATAAAATATTTCTTTCTTTTTTTTAATATTTTTTGACATAATTTACTGAAGTCCACAATGTTCTGTTTCGATCAAGGCAAGTACATGTAACAACAAAGGAATTTAAAAGTAGTTCTGAAAGTTGATATTTTCACTCCTTATTTTGCAGTGAAAATATCAAATTGATATTTTCATTGTTGTTATTTTACTGTTAAAACCCCATATTTCATCGTAAAGCATGAAAGAAACAATTTTCTTTCGTTTTTGATCAGTTTCAGTTCGAATCATTGATGTATTACTTTCTGAAGTAAATACTGATTAAAGAAGTTGTGTGTAGTGGGAACTTCCAATCCTTAATGATTTTGTCAAAATATGAGCATATTCACTTTCTCCAATCTTAACCCAGAAATTACTTATCCTATTACTACAACATTATTAATTGTATGGGCATAATAAGTCAAGTTTGATTTAGCAAAATATATCTCTCACGATTGATAGCATATCATATTGATAATTGAAAACCAACCAGGCAATGGTGATTTCCGGCATCTTGTCGAGAAAACTTCCGAAGTCTACGGTCCATCCTTTTCAAAAGCATATTCGGGCACATCTTCGACATTTTCTCTGGGGTTTTCGTAAACCCAAAATTTAACGGAAACTTGACATTCAACTTTATTAGACATGAAACTAATTCCTTGCTTCAACAACAAAACAACCTTCGGCTTCACAGCATAAATTCACCCCGAAAAAAATGCCGTAAGAGCCAGAGCTGAGAGCGACAGTGAATAAATAAATATACAGAGATATTTATGTACAGTAATGCGGCTTGAATCTTTAACATTCATCATCTCTTTACATAACTCAACACTAATTGATTAAACTCACCAAGTTGAATAGCTCAACATAACGCTGCAGTCAAATCAGTCCTACCCATAATTATTATTTTAATCAAAATAATTCACATAAAATGAAATTCCAAAGCAGTCCAAAAAGAGACGGCAGGGTCGAGGTTACATTTCACAATATATTCAAAACTAACGCATGCCTTTTTGTACGATAAATTGCAACGTGAAAGAATTGTAAACATTTGTTTTCGATATTTATTGTGGAAAATACAATAGTTCAATACAAGCAGGAAATATATAACAATAAAACGTGTAATAAATTGGGTAAAATGAAAATTCAAACATTTGCCTTCTGAAATCTGAATACGCAAACTCATGATCAATATGTTTAATCACTAGTGTGTTAAGGTACAATAACAGAGACATATTCGTATTAATTTGTTTGTTTACAGTTAAATAGAAAAAATTCATACGAGTGTGTTAACATGTTATGGTTGACCTATCTTATATTATCCACATTTCACACCTTTTTTGTTTGCGTACAATTAATGTCTATAGAAAATCTTCGACAAATAGCTCAAACTTATATCACCAAAATACATAATTATTGCTACGTATGGAGGCTTTGAAATTGATCCATTGTATAATGAAATTGTAAAATGATTTATATTTACAACGTGAAAGCTTGTTATTGGCCAACTGCATAAAAAATGGACATCTGACGAATGGTAATCAACAGACACAAATAAATGGTTAAAAAGCGTTTCTAATTAAAACAATAATGACAAGCACGTTTAACACATATTATTAGCTTTGAAATTGAGTACCAATTCGAATTGACAAGCAAAATTACCCGAAAATGTCAGGACAATTACTTAACAAGCGCACATTTCAGCCAAAACCATCTGTTAAAACATTTAACGAAGTATGCAGAATTCAATTTATTTTAATTTTGAGGCGCGGTCTACACAAATAGCTTAACAGCAATGTTATTGTAGCATAACATCCGCAATTAAAAATGGTGTTTTAGAACATCTATTTTTTCGTGAAACTGTAAAATAAATAATAACCGAGTACAGTATGATATAGCGGCACATAATATTGTTGATATAATCAGATGCTTTGTATAGAGTTTCCAATGGTTCAAGAGTTTATGCTTTAAGGTTGAGAATATTCAACATTTTCCGTTGCAATATGTAGAAATAAGCAACAGTAACATCAGGTGCAAAGCGTTTTGTTGGTATATGTATTAGATATCAAATTAAAACTATCACTGCTACATTAATAATAAGGCTCTTTTGCAAATGTGAGTTCCGAAAGCAAGACAATATAATGCTCGAAAAATTATAGATTTCAATTATTCTGAGACACAGCCTTTTTTTCAAAATGTGAAACAGTTAAATGTAGCAACGTGTTTGGTGTTTAATTAAATGCATTTGTATGTGTGATAAAAATAAAGATATATCAAATTTAGCACGTATTATAAACACACATTAAGGTGTCAGGTTTGAAATAAGTAATGTCCTATGTTAACACACAGAGCAGTACAAGTAATTTTCTATTGTCTAACAATGATCAGAAGTAAAAAAATAGGTTCAGTACTTTTTTTGCAAATTATAAAAACACGTTAATTATAATTATAAAAGGGCCGCAACATTTTTAGCAACACCGGATTGTTCAGCAATAAAACATTCTCAACATTACCAATGCTTTAACGTGTACATTGTGTAATCTTTCACAGGTTTGGCATTTTATTAATCAAATGGAATAATCTGTCAATGTCACCTTGAATATATTTTTAAATCAGCCAGAAACCTTCCTCGCACTTTTATCAACTTCTTGGTTCGATAAAAATCGCTATGTTATAGTTAAGAAGATAAAATGCTCAGCAAAAGCCAACACTACTCTTTAACGTTGAGGAAAGAGAATTTCTTGATATTCATTAAAACCAGAGTTATAGTTTCCGCTATGCATGTGTGTTTAAATTGTACAAATATTAATTTGATTTTCTTGAAAGATTATATTTAAGATCAATGAAGATGTTTTGGTTGCCATCAACTACCATGCCGATGCACAAGCCATCGTCGAGAACGCCACCAAGACTTTGACAACACCTTGTCGCTTTTCCTCGAAATAAAACAGACGATAACACATAATGGTACATGATAAAGTTTTTTCCCGTTCTTTGTGTTACCTGTTATTACAGTTTCACATATGGCCCCCAAATACTACTCATTACTTTTTTGATATATATGTAAATATGACATAATGGTAATTACCTCATTTGATACATATTATGATATGTTTTCATAATATTACTATGGTTCAGTAAACATTATTTTAATAATTAAAGAATAGTATTGCCAGTTGTTAACCATCTGATAAATTGTCTCTTTCAACCCCAAATTCGGACTGCACACTCCTGTCAGTAGGAGATGTGCAATTTGAAGTACATGCCGACTTAGTCTTGTCGGTGATACTCAGACTTGTAACAATCGTATAGTCGGCACTCTCAGTATCACGCGAATCATTTCTGCGTCTGAACTGTGAGTGCATTTCGTTTTCATAAAATGAAGAACTCCTCTTTCCTAGAAGTCTATTGTAAACTCGGATATAGCCAAGTTTCACTTCGGACCTTCTTACGGCGTAGATAACAGGGTCGCACAGTGTGTTTAATATGACTAACAGGAACAGAATGGAGTTCACTAAGAGCAATTTGTCGATAGCAGTTTTTTTCATTTTGGAAAAGTCGGGTCGTAATATATACAGTACCGTGTGGTATACTCCTATTGGGCACCAACAAAGTGCAAATGTTCCAATTATTAGGAATGTTGTGACAATGGCTTTCATTGAATGGGAACTTTGTAGCCGATTATGGCGGTCATCAAGAACGAGTTTCCTCACTTGATAGCAGATCCGAGTGTAGATTATCAAAAGTCTGACCAATACGACAAAAATGAATATGACAATGACAAATTCGTAGTTAAATGTTGTTCTATTAACAGTATTAACATGATCACAAAATGTTGTTTCTTCTTTCCGAAAGCTAGGTAAACTTACAAATAAATCCAACACTCCGCAGAAAATACTTATCGCCCACAAAGTTGCAATGATGAATCTCACTTTCTGCTTGGAGAAGAAGCGATCGTAATACAAGGCCTGTATGATTGCGACGTAATGGTCTACAGCCATCAAGACAAGGTTGAACAATGTTGACGTCAGCGCAATATTGAGGAACATCCGTCTCAGAACAGGCGTACAAGGGTGAAATTGATTTTTAAACATGAGGATATCATGAAGAACACAGGAGAGTATCACCATGATATCAGACAATCCCAAGTTGATTATTAGAGTGTTGTACGGTGACCATCGCTCGCGAGGAACATTTAAAGTAGCCAATATTGAGAAAACATTTGCTAAAAATCCGAAAACTATCAATATTAGCTTCATGATCTCCGTGGGCTCTCGATAGCCTTGATAGGTACCGCTGTTGCTAGACGTCTTGTTATCAAAGTTTTCTGTATCATTATTCACAACTGTCAAAGTCACCAAAGGGATTATGGACGTTGTTATATTGAACATATTTCTTTCTTTTTTCTTAGTGCAAAATTGTTTTGCTTTGCTGGTAAAATGTTTTCTATTGTTTATCTATCCGGTTTAACTTCTAATGCCCTGTTACCTTCGCGTAGTTCAACCCACTTATTGTCATTTATGAAGCCACTCTCATGAACCTTTTCTGTAGTTGTTTACGACTTATTTCATTTTATTCTGTTCGTTCAAACTACTACTTGTTTGTTCATCCTTATTATGTTACTTTATTATTTACATTTTGTTCTCATATTATACTATCGTTTAATGTTCTTAATCCCATGTCACTTGATATTTCTTCCTCGATTAAATATTTGTTCAGTCATGATTCTATTAAACATCCATTGCATTTCGAGTCCTATATCTTGTAAATACTGATTGCTGCCGTTATATTTCCTCTAATCCTTCGTGCTCTCTCCTGGAAATAAACAAATGCATTTGTCTTGCATTGGTTCTTCTAAAATGAATATTTGATATCGAAGCTGCTGCAAAATATAATTCATAAATCGGAAAAGCCATTGCAAATAGATATTGATACTCAAATGATCAGTTATTGGTCAAGTCTTATAGTCCCACACTGTACACAACTTCCAGTATCTGTTTATTATGTTATGCTTAGTAGATATATGTATGACAATATAATTAGAAACAATAAATTTCAATGGATAAAACATATACGAAACATATTTATTAAATGTGGTATGAATAATATTTGGGAAAGTCATGAGTTCCCAAACACATTATGGCTTAAAAAGTCCGTTCACATGAAAATATCCGATCTATTCAAAAACGAGTGGTATTCTACTTTAAATACGTCAAGAGAATGTTGTAGCTATAGACTGTTTAAAGAGAATTTTGAATTCGAGGAATATTTAGTTAAAACACCTGCTAAGTTTTTTAAATATTTAGTAAAATTCAGAACAAGAAATAATTATTATCATAATTCCTTGCCAAGCTGTATAAACTCGTTAGTGTTATTGTTTAGAAGTAAAACAAAATTAAAATGCAATTAAAAAAGAGTGCGTATTAGACAAAACTTGTATATGACTTGTTATTTAAACTGAAAAAAATCAATTAAATACCGGTCTAAGAGCAATAAAAATAATTAGCTAAATTTTAATAACCTTACTAGCAGTTTATAATATTGGGTTAAAGATATAGTACATAAGTTACAAAAACCACATTCCTGGAAATAAAATATCAAAATATTTTATTACGATTATTTTGAATATTATTATTATTATTATTATTATTATTATTATTATTATTATTATTATTATTGTAATCATTGCGGTTTTTTTTTGCTTTGGCCCGCTTATTACAAATAAGAAAAAGCAGACATATGTTTGCATTTCCTGTCTGTGAATGTATGTAAAACTTTTCAATTGGAACTGTTCTCTTAAATTAGATGTCAAGAAGTAGGACATTTGCCAGCCACTCGTAATCTATTATGAACACAATTTGTCTAATTTCTTTAGAGCATCTGTCGTATAGTCGATCAAAAGCTTATCAAGGATTCTTAGTTGAGACGATAATATGTGTCTTCGTATTTTGGGGATCAGTACTCATTTCTATACATATCAACAGACAGAGTGTACGTTATCGACAAAAGTCTAAATCAAACTAATATACAATCGATGCACACTATACCGATAGATGAACTCTGTAGCAATTGAAAGGTCCAGCAGGTTGGACCATTTTATAATTATACAATGAAAATTTCAGGGACTAAGTCATGCAGGTGCCTTAAATTATGTTTTGGTCGTTGATATATCAAGTAGATATAAACAAAGCCATGTGCTTCGTTGTTAAAGCAATGGTAGTTATTGGGTAAGATCGGAATTTTTACATGAAGTTTATTTTTTTTAATAAAACTGTAGGTGAACGTCCGGTTAGCGCAGTGGTTAGCGCGACCATTTCTAACCGAGGCGATCCAGATTCGATTCCCAGCCTGGGCGCATGTGGGTTTGGTTTGTTGTCACCAAGCCGGACAATTCGGTTTTCCTTCGATTACTCCGTTTTCCCCCACAACAAAAGACCACACTCTCACGTAAAATCGTGCCTACGAGAGTTATTTATATAATGTTGTACTAACTTTATTCACAATCGTTGTCTAAAAATATAAATATTGAACAAATCAATATAACTTTTAAATGATGTCATCGGTATTTTATTTGTAAACATCCTAATGCACGTATTTGCCGTTATGTTGTTAATTTTGTCTCAAAGATCTCGTTATCGGTCACGGCACATGCTAGTATGGATCCGTGTTTGACAATGGTTCCGATGAAGGGAAATATTTTGTACTGATGAGAGCATACTCTATCAACTATGGTTTTATCCAACAAATAAATGTATAACTCATTTACAAATTAGTCACAAAATCTCAAACTTATGTGTTTGGTAATGGTTAAATGTTTACTGTTTAGATATTCTCAACTATTTGTACACGTAATATATTAACAATATCGTCTTAAAAATTTACTTTAACAGGCAGTGTTTCGAATTTCGAATTTGTACAGACGCCTGACTTGAAAAACAAAATAAATGAGAAGGCAGTACGTTTGTTGGCAATGGATTAACAATGTGCATCTGTACCAATTTATAGATCGTGTATTCATGAAACATGTACTAGTGTCCTTCCTTATACAAGTTATGGGTCATACAGAAAGGTCATAGCATATAAAATGGTTAAAATCCTGTGCCTCATTAATGTTTTCTCCTAGATTTGATCGTTGGGTCAACATTTAAAATTTTGAAGCGAACGAGTAATATTTTTACAATTTTGTAATTTTTATTAAACCCGAATGCGAGCGAATAGCGAAAAATGTTGTTTATATATTTAAAACAATGAAGATGATAGTTTGTCATAATTGCCCTTGAACTCGTTTGAACAATATTTGAATTTAATTTAATATTGACAATTTAATGATGTTCGTTTACTGGTTTAGTTTGAGTAAGCATGAAATTGGATACATCAAATATGATGATGATTCATATTAAATAAAAACTTTCAGGAAAAACGTTTGAAACACGGTATTTACAAATTAAGTATAATTGAATTTGGATATTTAAAACAATGTTAGCACAGGCAGCATTAAAACATTAAGCAGTCTATATACATAATATTGTCTGGATTTCATTTTGGTTTGAAAATCAATGTTAATGCAATGGCATGTCCTTACCAAAATGACCAATTCCCGAGTATGGTCAGACTTCTATTAAGGTCAGTTAGGTGTTTTAAACATTCCACATTAAGTTGTAAAAGAGAACCGATCACAATGGAAACTTACCTATATTTTCCAACCAGTTATCTTTTTGTTACTGATCGCCATTTGTGACCATATATTGTTTCGAAAATTGTGTTTCTGTCAGTATTAGCGTATCACGACTTGAATCAGAAAATAGCCTTTTTGAGCAAAATGACTCTAAAAAAGTAAAACAGCTAGGACAAGCGGCAAATTGTATTTCTGTCACCATAACACATAATTAGCAGTCAAATAATAGGCATTTTGTCTGAGAGAGAACTTCTGTCTGCCTTTTGAAAATATCTTTGAAGTTAAATTTTCAATTCAGTAAAAAAAAAACATTTGACCTCAGTTTGAAAATCATAAGAAATATTTACCTGAAGCCGCCATTTTGTTTGGAATGATCTTGAAACCAATCTCAAACCGGTAGATATATAAAACGTCTTACTTCCTTTATCAAACATTTATATTAAACTGGGAAGGAAATCAATAATCAATACTTCAAACCAAATCCAGTTTGCACACAAAAACAAAATATTTTTAACATTTAAAAAAAAAGGTGCAGTTAATCCGTGAATTGACACTAAGTTAAATGTGGCCTTACTAAATATTTTCATTCGCAATACAACATGAAACATTCCTTCACATAAATTAAATAAAGATCACGAGTGTTTACAAACATTCGCCACATGTTAAATGTATTTAATTCATGTTTATATTAAAGGGTAACGTGTTGGATGTCCAGTGCTGCACTGGCATTAAGAGAACACATTCCCGTTGTAAGTGACAATGTATCATTCACCACAAAAATGGAATTAACTAGCATTAAATGCTACAAATTGTTTAGCATTTGCTGATGGGGTATGTGCACATGTACATTTGCTGACCGTTTTTCTTTGCCAGTGTCATTTTAATGCAGAGTAATGGAACTTTCTGGACGAGTGACTGATGAGGTCGGTTGTTGACGGACTATTGATAAGATACTGAAACAATTGTGCTTTTCCTCTGACATTTAGAATAGAAAAGAAGTCCGTTTCGCTGTCAGGTGACCAACCGACTATAGATAAACATTAGGTGGTCTACTATCCTAAAGTATATAACAAGATACTTTAAGAAAGTTTATATGTTCATCTACGCTAGATTGCACCTTAACATCAATTTAGTTGATAAGTTCAAGGAAATGCAGCCCCTCCGGAGGGATTGCATTATTACAACAGTTAAACCACTTTATTTCACAGTTATACAAAACAACTTTTTGATAGTTGAATGACATTATTTTGCTGTTATTTATCGTTTTTTTTTCAAAATTGCTAGTAATAGATGATTTTCGATCCCCAACACAAAAATAAACATTGAATGATGAGGCAATATTTCACAACATAAATAAACTTCCAAAACACAGGTAAAAAGGATCTTCAATGAAAAACTCTTTGTGAATAATTGAAACGTTGTAGAATGAGAGGAAATAAAATTTAGGACATATGTGTTTATGCAAAGCGGCTCCATTTTCTTTATCACTGTTGCCCATGTTAATATCCGAATGTTTTTGTTCTAAAACAAATGAAATAATTAGCTTAATTTTAACTTGTAATGAGTGTAACATTATACGGCAATGAATTAATTCCTCCCGCTATTTATAGTTCACCTTGTATGATAAGGCCAGCCAGCCAACACAGGCGGTCAGTTTATCTCTAGCAGTCAGAGCTGTACCATCCTCACCAATATCATATGTATCAATAATAAATAGTTAGAACACATGCAGTCGTTCTTCATAACATAACATGGTGTCAGAAAAGAACTCATCGCTCATATAGTATTAAATGTGGATTATTTTAACATTGGATCGTTAATTAATAGATTAAGCATCTAATAAACTGTTCACGGTGAGAATGGAGTTAAGTGGTGTTCCAACACCGTGCATGGATTGGAATAGCTCAAATCTTCCGGAAGCTTGGAAGAAGTTCACAGAGCACTGTGAGCTTATTTTTAAGGGTCCACTTAAAGGGAAGGATGAGGATGTACACATCACCTATTTGCAACTTTTGATGGGTGAAAAGGGTCGGGACCTGTACAAAACACTAGAACTGTCAGCGTCCGACAGAGAACATTTGTCAGCAATTTGTGAAGCGATTACAAAACACCTACAGCCGACGATCAACCCCGTTTTTGCACGGTATCGTTTCAACAATATGACACAGGGAGAACTTTCTTTCGAAGAATTCTTGACCAAATTGAGAGTAATGGTGAAGGATTGCAATTATAAGGACAGCGAAGACATGATCAGGGATAGGATTGTGTTTGGAATAGTATCACAAAAAATCCGAGAAAAACTCATTAATATGGGAGAAAATTTGACCTTGAGCAAGGCTATTCAAATATGTCAAAGCTTTGAATATGCTCAAGCACAACTGCGCGAAATGCAGGCACCATCGCAAGGAGCAGCCGTTAATGTGGTTCGTTCAAGAAGGGTTACTGGTCATAACACCTCAGGCCAGCCTGGTCACAATTCCTCAGGCCAGTGGGAGCAGAGAAGACAACAGCGCGTCACTTTGGGAGAAGACGATACCCGGACTTGCCAAAATTGTGGGCGGAAACACCAACAACAACACCAGTGTCCCGCAAAGGGAAAACAATGTCACAAATGTCAAAAATGGAACCATTTTGCATCAGTGTGTAGAAGTGTAAATGAAGTTATTGACAATGACAATTCTTGTACTCATGATTTCAAGGATTTAGTGATTGACAATGTGGAGTCCACTGTTAGGAATGGGCAGGTGTTTGCAGAGTTCAAGGTAGGTCCTTCCAATTTGTCCGTACAGTTCAAGATTGATACTGGTAGCCAAGTGAATATATTGCCATACAAAACCTTTAGAGACATAGGCATAAAGTCAGTTCTAGAAGCTTCACATTCAAAGCTTTCAGCCTATGACGGAAGCACGTTAAATGTAAAGGGATGCATTACTTTAAGGTGTAATCATCCTGGAACTGGCCAAACAAAGGATGTTTACTTTCATGTAGTTGACACACATTCAAGTCCTTTGCTAAGTCTCCAATCATCCCTTGACTTTGAACTCATAAATCTCACATACACAGTTATGTCAGATTCCCAGGTCAACCCCCTCACTAAGGACATGGTATTAAAGGAATACAAGGAAGTGTTTGATGGCATTGGTCTGCTAGCCGGTGAATGTAAGATTCACATTGATCCCACTGTCCAGCCTGTGGTGCATCCCCCAAGAAAGGTCCCTATAGCGTTACAAGAAAAAGTCAAGGATGAGTTACTCCGCATGGAGGCATTAGGTGTCATCGAAAAGGTCAATGAACCCACTGACTGGGTTAGTTCAATGGTCGTTGCCGAAAAAGCCAATGGCAAAATTCGTATATGTCTGGATCCGCGTGACTTGAATAAGGCCATTCAACGTCCACATTACCCTTTAAGAACTCTGGATAATATATTGCCTCAGCTTTCAGGCGCAAAGTACTTCACAAAGCTTGATGCTAGGAGTGGTTATTGGGCATTGAAACTTGAGAGAGAGTCATCGTTCCTTACATGTTTTAACACCTTATATGGAAGGTACCGATATGTCCGAGTTCCCTTTGGTCTGAAGTCAAGCGGTGATCTTTTTGTGCAAAAGATTGATGCTTGTCTTGAAGGTCTAAGTGGCGTAGCTGTCATCGTGGATGACATACTAGTGTATGGGTCATCTAGAGAGGAACATGACTCCAATCTTAGAGCAGTCCTAAAGAGGTCTCATGATGAAGGAATTCGTTTTAACGAAACCAAACTCGAGGTCGGGGTATCAGAAGTAGACTACTTTGGTCACCTTCTCACATCAGAAGGTTTGAAAAAATCAACCTCAAAGACAGAGGCTATACTGAAAATGAAGCCACCCAAAAATAAATCAGAACTTGAAACCATATTAGGTATGGTAAACTATCTGTCTAGATTTGCCCCAAACTTGGCAGATGTAACAGCCCCTCTGAGACAGTTATTGTCTAAAGAAGTTGAATTCTGTTGGGAAACTGCACAAAGTGATGCATTTGACAAAATGAAACAAATCATCACAGACCCGAATCAGGTTTTATCCTATTATGACAAAAGCAAGCCATTAACATTGCAAGTTGATGCCTCCAAGTTTGGTCTCGGAGCAACAATAATGCAAGACGGGAAGCCACTTGCATATGCATCAAAATCACTCACACAAACTGAGGTCAATTACGCACAAATTGAGAAGGAAATGTTTGCTATTTTGTTCGGCTGCAAGCGGTTCCACCATTTTGCTTATGGTCACAAAGTCAACGTGCAAACTGATCATTTGCCGTTAGTTTCTATTTTCAAAAAATCAATAAACACAGCTCCTGCACGATTGCAGCGTATGCTACTACAGCTACAGAAATATGATCTTGACATCAAACATTATCCATCCAAACAAGTACCAGTTGCAGACACACTAAGCAGGAACTTTCTAAATGAAACGTTCCCTGAATTGTCACAAGGCATGGACATGCAGGTACACATGGTTATGTCTCATTTACCTGTATCTGACAGAAAATTGAATGAATTGAAGGACAAAACAAGTCAAGATGAGACTTTAGTATTGTCGAAACAGACTATACTTCAAGGTTGGCCAACCTCTAGAAAAATGTGTCCGTCCCAGATATTGCCCTTCTGGAATTTCCGTGATGAGTTAACTTCTATTGATGGGTTAGTCATGAAAGGAAATAAAATAATCATCCCCAAATCAATGCAGTCTCAGATGCTTGAACTCATTCACACAGGTCACATGGGAGTCTCAGAAGGGCCCGGGATGTTATGTTTTGGCCAGGAATATCGGCTGATATTACCAATCTCGTGTTAAAATGCAACACCTGTTTAAAACACAGAAACTCAAACCCAAAAGAGCCATTAATTCCCCTTGAGATTCCTGATTATCCATGGCAAATTATAGGCACTGATCTATTCACCTGGGAAAACAGGAACTATCTTCTGATAGTGGATTACTATAGCAGGTATTTTGAGGTCAAGGAATTGCCCAATATGAAAAGCACCACGGTCATAAACAGAATGAAAGGCATAATGGCCAGATGGGGAATTAGTGAGAATGTTATATCTGATGGTGGTCCCTGTTATATCTCTCAGGAGTTCGCTGATTTTGCAAAAGAATGGGATTTCAATCACCAGACAATTAGTCCCTACCACAGTCAATCAAACGGTCTAGCTGAGAAATATGTGTCAGTTTGTAAGAAACTCCTTACAAAGGCTAAAGACGCTGGGCGTGATCCTTTTATTGGCATATTAGAATACCGGACCACCCCTCTTGAGTCAGGGTATTCCCCTGCGCAGTTAAACATGGGCAGACAATTGCGCTCTATCCTCCCAACATCTAAGGAAAATCTGATGCCCAAGGTGATATCTCCTAATTTAGTCAGGCAGGGTATTCAAGATAGCAAACAGAAGGGGAAGAAATATTATGACAGACAAGCAACGTCACTAGAACCCTTAACATATGGAGAAAATACAATGATCCAACAATTAAATAAAACTTGGAGACCAGCCACTGTAGTTGACAAGTTAAATGAAACATACACTGTTCAGTGCCCAGATGGGTCTATTTACACACGTAATAGGCGGGATCTATTAAAGACCAATGAGCCCTGCCATGGTCAATTTGCAGAGCCAGAAATACAGGAAATGCCTTTAGGTCAAACACCTACCCAGTCTGACATCAAAGATTCGGAAAGCCCTCTAATTGGCAGTACTTCCTCTCCATGTATCAATCACAATCTGTACGTGACCAGGTCAGGAAGGGCCGTACAACCAAAAGTAATTGAATCCATGTGATGTTCATTTCGCTTGTAAGCTGATTGAATCACTTATCTAAATTAGTTGTTTGATGTTTAAATTAGTCTGACAACCTTTAATAAATTTCCGATGAAATTCAAATCCTGCTATTATAACCCTAACATTGAATAACTTCTCTTTTTCTCTACAAATAAATATAAATAATTTGATATCAAATCACATACATATTTATTGATAATATCTTTTGTTTGTAAAGAAGGGAGATGTAACATTATACGGCAATGAATTAATTCCTCCCGCTATTTATAGTTCACCTTGGATGATAAGGCCAGCCAGCCAACACAGGCGGTCAGTTTATCTCTAGCAGTCAGAGCTGTACCATCCTCACCAATATCATATGTATCAATAATAAATAGTTAGAACACATGCAGTCGTTCTTCATAACATAACAATGAGCAGATTTAAAAACATAGTATATATCGTATGTATATTTAATTGATACGTACAACGGCCAAATATATCCAACACAATCATCTATCGTCTACTTTATAAACACAACACGCATCTTCTGAAATCCTGGCGCGATGACTGCTCGTTTGTGAGTGATCAGCGCTGCTCTTCAACTGGTATTTTATAAACAGAGGTTTAGGATACCGCAGCTGAGGTGTTCATGAATAATCGGAACAATTACTATTTGTGAGTGGCAATTGAATAATGTTTAAATTATTTTCACATGAAAAACCTTTGAAACGTCGACCTAACACAGGGACTTTTTATTAGAGCAGTAGCAAATTTTCCAAAACAAAATACAGATTCATGCTACATGAGGGACAGTGGCCTGACCGACAATGAATAACAGACACAAACGCATAAACCCCACAAACACATAAACAAACACCTCAAACAGACCACACAGGCATCAATATCAATGATGAGATAACCGCCTATACTTGAGATTATAAAAGTGTTTTATAAGTTATCAAAGTGAACAGACAGTATCTTTGAAATTAAGTGTTGAATATAAAATACGCACTGTAAAACGCATTCACATGTACTTAACTTGCAAAATGATATTTGTTCAATCAGTTTTGTCACCTTTTATTGTATTTAATAAAGATGCGGTAGAAATAACTGAAAAGCCACAATGTTTTGAGGTATGTCTGGGTGTGACAGGTCGCGAAGTTATATGACATTTCAACATTTCACGATTGCTACTTTATGTGAATATATGTTTGTCAGTCACTAATTTTGATTAGTAGCTTGTATGTCACTTGTCCTTCAATCGGGGATGTATACATTGGGAAAAATATTTCTGTGTTTATCGTATTATTTATAGCAAAATTACTTTTTTACTTGTAACTATGACCGTAAAAATACTTCAGTCATTTAACATGTTTAATATTCATAACGAGTAACCTTCTTTGCTTTAATGAGCACATGTACATAATAACGAACTCAAAGAATGTCGAGTAATTATTCCTTCTGATAAAGTGTTATTAAATGTCAATATCTTGTGGGTTTTTTTTGGTTCAAGTATGTTTATGCTGATTTAAAAAGGTTATTTAGCCATATTAGAGTACCATTTTATGTGTTTGCATTTAAGGCAATTATGATAGACAGGATATCAAATGTATGTAATATGTTCTGTCTATAAACATTGTTACTTGTAATTGCAAGGACGTATACGATGAGACTTTTTAACTTTTGATCAATAAAGGAAAATAACACACGAATGAGGAGTGCGATGAGGTTGCGTTTTAAAATCGGATGGACTTTTGTATCAGTTAATAGTATGACCTTATTTTGTAAAGATTGGAAAGATGGTTAGACAGCGGACCAGTTAATTTAATTGCTAATTTGGTCGCGTTTTGTCACTTTATAGGCACTTTATAGGCAATTATTACATAATGATTACTGCAATATAAATGCTTATCGAAATATTGCCACCCTTTCCATATGATACATGTCCGTCATAGTTCGTAAACCGGTTATATAATACTTCAGTAATAATATTCACAAAACATTTAGTAGCACTTTAAATTGAACTAAACATGATATCACGTTATTGAACACATGACATAATGTATTTTGTTTATTGAATTTGAATAAATGCCTGATATGGTATGCGCCCTTAAATAGCTAAAATTATGCCTGTACAAATTGCATCTGAAAGACAGGTCGTAATGACAAATGACGTATTAATCATCTGTTGGAAGCTTATAATTAATTTCCTTTCACTACTCCTTATTGGGAAATTGATTGTAACATGATGAAATAAAACACATCAACATTTAATGCATTGCAATATGCTTTTAATCAATAAAGTTAGTGTAGCCCTTTTATGAAGCATATGGAAAAATCAGTGCCTACGCCTAGCATAAAAATGAGTTCACAACCAAAAGAAGGGAGGATCACACCTTTATCAGCACCAATATCAGCACCACTACATTTACCACCAGAATCGCAATCACCATCATCGCCAGCACTATCAGCACCACTACATTTACCACTACCATCACACTCACCATCATCGCCAGCACTATCAACAATACCACATTTACCACCACCATCCCAATCACCATCATCGCTAGCACTATCATCACTACTACATTTACCACCACCATCACAATCACCTTCATCGCCAGCACTATCACCACCACAACATTTACCACCACCATCACACTCACCATCATCACCAGCACTATCAGCAACACTGCATTTACCACCACCATCACAATCACAATCATCGCCAGCACTATCAACACTACTACATTTACCACCACCATCACACTCACCATCATCACCAGCACTATCACCACCACAACATTTACCACCACCATCACACTCACCATCATCACCAGCACTATCAGCAACACTACATTTACCACCACCATCACACTCACTATCATCACCATCACTATCAGCACCACTACATTTACAACCACCATCACAATCACCATCATCGCCAGCACTGTATTACCACATTGGAAAGTAACATAAGAACATTTATTTTATTGATCATTTGAAAAGGCTTTTTCATTTACACGTTAAGCTACAGGAATGAAGAGTAGAAATACCACTATAGCAAAGAATGGATATTTTTAGGATTTCTTCAAGAATTATTAATATTAATAAGGAATTGTGTTTTATTAACCGTTAGGACACCGGTACAGTAGAAATTACAGGGCCCAACCCAGAGGCTTAACTGTATTGTTCGCTTTTTACTTAGTATAATTAATTATATTTTGGCTTGGTCATAACGATATCTGTATTATAAACATTTTGTTTGCTGAATTATGGGTGGTCAACTGGCATTTCTCAGCTGTCACTCAATTGAAGCCTTGAAATGACACTGTCTCTATTCTATTTGTTTAATATCATAAACATCATTCAATACACAATCATTTATTTATCTAAATTCAAAAAAGACGTCTGATCTGAAAAAGTGGGTTACTCCCTTGTTTATCTCAACTTGTTCTGGTACAAAATAAATCTGAAATACATCTCGTAGTGAAACTAAATGCATAAATAGCCAGATCACATATGTGAAACAGGTTATAAAGTTATTTTTAATTATTCTTGTTTTAAAATGAATTAATGTAGCACGATGAAATAAAATAAATCAACATGTGTTGCATAGCAGTATGCTCTCATATATTTATATACGCCCTTCAATCAACGCCTCAACGCGTCTGTATGGATTAGGCAGGACGTCAGCGTAGTGTAGAGGAGTATCGTTTACAATGAAAATAACGGGGGCATCATCCCCGTCATTATCAACACCATCATTACAACTTCTGGCATCGCTTCCCACACCTGCGCCATCGTCACCTCCATAATCATCACCACCACAATCATCACCCAAACCATCATCGCTTCCACCACCTTTGACTTGAGTCATCAAAGAAATAATTGCATTTTGTTGAGATCATATGAAGGTGAAAACCGGTTAACCATTTGTATATATTTACGTACAAAATATAATTCAAGTATTGGTTAAAGTCATTGATCGGCAACTGGATACTAGTCAGCTAAACACTACATTGCTTACACCCGGTAAATATTATACAATCAAAATCATATATTTTAAATGCCGATAGAACCAGGCTTATATAGACATTTAGGCATTATTAGAATGTATATATTAAATAAGCAATGAATAAGTTCCACGCAATCAATTCTGAACTATGTACATTCACATTAACATTTAATTTCACCGCCATATCAATACCGTTGTGTAAAAAAAAAGGTCCAATCAAATATTTTTTACATTTTAATCCGTAGATTTGTTTTGCTCATTCAAAATTATGCTGCTTTAAAATTAATTTCCTATGCACAAAACGATTTAAATTTTACAATTAAATTAATTAATGTTTAGCTTTCGTCAAATGCGTACTTCGCACTAATTTTTTTTAGTTTTTGTAGTGAAAAACAATACATTTAAAAAATATTCACTTTCACCAGAAATCATGTACCAAAGGCAACGGTTAACGACTAGACGTATACGTGTGTTGTGCTAACTAACTAGACAAATGATCCCATTTTTTACCATCAAGCAGTTTTGATGATAGACTTGTGTCAAAAGTTCTTGACGTGTGTTCGTTTCCTACAACAGAACACAGAAAAACATTAAATACATTATACACAATTATTCAGTAAATACTAATGCAGAACTATCTGCCTATTAGTCAATGCAGTAGGATTTTCTACATTTGTTCATTCAGAAACTGGCGACCAGTGTAATCTGATTATATATATATATATATGCACTGTTTAATTTAAAAATACATTCGTGCATGTGTGTGTAAGTGGTTGTGATGATGGTGTTGATGATGACAGGGATGATACTCTTGGTATTTGTATTGTGAGTGAATTAGTAATTAGGAGTTATTAAAAGTAAATTAATTACAAGCTTTCAATATATGAATAATTCGTCATTTTTCAACAAAAGACATCATGTTATATGTTCAATTACATTTATTATAAACACTCTGAGACAGATAGTGTCTTTTTAAGCTTCGTGTAAGTGACAGCTGTTGGAAATAACGGATGAAGACTCTCTACAAAACAAAACAAATGGTCTAGCCTATTTTGCACATAAAAAAACAAAACATTTTCCGGCTGAGTAAAAACAAACCTGAAACAATGCGATTATATTTTTGATACGTTGATATAGTTGATATAGTTTCACGATATGTGTGTTTCTGTTATCTGCTAACGCTTATGCTAATCAGCCTAATTAATGAAAGCAAACTATTATTATGTCACATTGCTTGTTTTGTTTGAATAGTATGTCTTTAAAAAGTTGGCAGTCATATAATTGTTCTACGATAAAGATTTTTAAACCGTGTAGCCGTTAATCATACCATTGTTGAAATTTATATGAGTGCCGTATGCCTTTAATTTTAGCATAAAAGGCACATTGTTTCAGATAAGAAACGATGATGATTTAGGTAATGGGCAATTTGGCTGTTGAAATCTAAAAACGTCACACTTTCTTCTATCTAAATTCATGGAAAGGTGCAAAAAAAAGCATTTTTAATCCGATCGCTACCGAACTTTGTCACACTGTTTGTTTGCATCTCCTCTGATTTCACAGCAAAAGCCAGATGGCTTTACATTGTTGTGCAGTCGAAACTTGTTGGCTCGATATCGCTTGGCTAGATGTCTTCGTTGGTTTGAACTTGTACACCGACTCGTAAGTGTACTCTAAGTAGTTATTCCCGTTAAGCTCGATATTTTCAAGGCTCGAAGTATTTTTGCCGGTCAATGGGATAACTGGTTTCGAATGTTGCCCTTAGATATTGACAATTTGGCACAATTTATGTTGTATGTCATCTCTTATCCAATATCTAATCTGTACACACAATTATTGGCATAACATCTCCATCAGTTTTAATCAGTTGCCACATAAAACGATTCGACCCAGAGTTATCACCAAATTTAACTATACTATTTTTTGTCTCTCCTTTTACCTTAGCATTCCCTGCCCAATCTTTTCCAAATATCGAGCAATCTAAACATATCGACTTATATTGGACTTAAATATTATTATAAGCATAGCATATTTTCAGCTAGTTTACATTATATTTACCACAAAGAATGACCTAAAATTTATCGAAGCAACGCGTATAATATTCCTATTGTCGGCTCATTAAAATGGAAAATGAACGTAACAAAAAATGACTACTATCTAAACTTGACTTTATATCAACATACATATTTTCTAAACATATAGTTTAATTAATTCAAAATATTAAAGTATCAGATTTATTTTTAAGTCACCTTAATAGCATTTTGCCTACGGGTTGTATTTGTTTGTTTGTTAAAGCGATATTGGTATGACAGTCAATCTGATATATTTTTCCCTTAACAACAGCGATTTTGAAATTGAAATATCAACAGTTAGTATGTTAGCTGCAGTTTACCTATTATTATTGAAACCAGTTTCAACCAGGTTAATGATAAGATGTTTTCGGCATGTTAAATATAATATTTACATTCACACTTCATTCATTAACGATGGTTGTTGTTTATCAATTGCACTTTATTTCTGTATAAAGTGCAATGGCATTTCCCATCGATATCGCGTGCGTTTGCTCGATACTTCTGTCCTGTCATTGGGCGCAATAATACCAAGGGGCGGGGCATATTTACTACGGAACTATTTTTTTAATGAAATCGTAGTACAATTATTGGCAACATGCAAAACTGTTATCTGCAGTAAAGTAGTTAAATTAAAATAAGCAACGATAATTTGATTAATTTTAATGAAGATAATTTCATGATGGATGGAACAATTGAAGAAACGTAAATGTGCTTAAAAATGCTGTTAAATGTCGCGAAAATGCAAAAACACTTAGTTCAAAATATCCTCTATAACGGGTGCTTGTATGACGTCATGAGTGATGTCATTGAAAAAGTTTTACATTTATCACGATTCGGGCCGCAACATAACTCCGCAGCTGCATTTTGTTTCGACGCCATTTTTTGCAGTGTACATTCGTTTCGAAAGTGTTCTTTTTTCGAAAAGTGACTGGATTACTGGGATTATTTACACACAATGCCTATTGGGTAATCAATTAATTACCTATTCAGTCCTACTTTAACCATTATTTGTTTTGATAACCAATTTAAGCCTGAAAATTTTGTAAACATGTTCTTGATAAAATGTACAGCATCTTCAGCATCAGAGAAAAAATATTTGAAATGTCTTTGTTCATTGCATACGACATAGTGGAATCATGTCCATATAAGTCGTATGTTCTGAATAAAATCGACAGGAATAACTAAAAGTTCGGAGGGGTTAGTCGTTTTAGACATAGTTTAGTGCTTTTAATAGCCAAAACAACTGCAAAAAACTATTTGGTAAACACATCAGCTTGCCAGAAAAAGACAACTCAGCAGAAAATATGTAAGTTATATGACTTTTGTGGTTTATTTCCTTTGTTGGTATTTGTATGCAGCTACATTATATATTCTAAAATATGTTTTTGTGCAAAAGTTTGCATCGTTGACCAACTTTCGGTCAGACACCAGGTCGCTCAGCCTTCATTGTTATGATGCGGGCCCTGAAAACGCATATGAAAAACCGGGCATTTACAGCACGTGAATTTACTGAATAATGCACGTTTTCTACCGATAACGCCCGGGTTTTTGCGTTTTAATACACCACGATAACGGACCGAAAACACACATTGTATGCAATAATGCGTATTCATAATATTCTTGACCTTGAAATGATAGAAAATAAACATATACATAAGGAACTATTTTATATGTGCATTCATTGTCGTATAAAATAAGGTTACGATAGCTGTACTAATTTACCCACCGTTGAAAACAACGAGAGAAAGAAAAGAGAAAATGCCCTTGAATAATCAATTTATTTTAGCAGAAATGTAGATTTAAATGAATGTAATGTCGAATTTTAATCCTTAAATATTACGCACCACTGAGGGTCTCGTGATGTAAGGATCGGCCAATCAACCCCTTAAGGGGTATATAATTTCCGACGCGGATATTGTGTAAGCAGCTATCAGTTTGATTTCATAGTTAATAATGTTTATTTAGTCCTGATTTAATAATGTGTTATACCGTATAGAGAGCAGTTTCACCAAATGAAACAAAACAGTTTAATTGGACGAACATTTTTAATAAACAGCCTAAAAGCTGCACTCTCGCAGATTAAATGTTTTGACAACTATTTTATTTTGTGTCTTGGTACAAACCAATTTTTTGCGAAAATCCATGAAAACCAGTTATATAAGACTGCTGACAAAATATTAGATCGCAGATTTTTTGTATTTAAGTTCAAAAATTGATGTTTTATGCATTTTTCTTAAACCGTTAGTAACGGTTTAAGCAATAAAACATTAATTTTCGAACGGAAATATGGATATCTACGATCTGATTTTTTGTCAGCAATCTTATATTATTGATTTGCAGATATCTTTGCAAAAAAATTGCTCTTTCCAAGACAAAAAATAAAAAAAAAGTTTTAAAAACTGTAAATCTGTGAGAGTGCAGCTTTTAACGTCATATTTTTCGTACACTTATATACACGAGGTATGTTTACACGTTTGAGCGAACATGTTTGTTCACTCAACCCATTTAAGACAATAACAATAAGTTATTGCTTGACAATATCTTTTTTATTATCACTGTATTCTTTTTTTTCCATTTTTTCACTTTATTCTTCTTATTCGTACTGTCATGTTTTCCTTCTAATTCATTTTCTCAATTAACCATTATGATTTATATTGCTGTCTCATTTTCTATCCAGTTTCATCACTTGGTCTCTATGACTGGTAGATGGTTTTGTACATTACTATTTTAATGACTTTTCATAACTTTCCTAATCCTAATTTTTCTAACACTCAGAAATGCAGTTCGTGTATTTTCTTTCAATTGTTCGTGTGCCAACAAAAGACTGTCCAGAAAATAAACAAAATGCTTGTCGGATTTCCCTATTATTGGTCGTTCAAATATTAACATTTGACATCCAAGCGGCTGCAAAATATGATTTATGAGTCTGATCATTACTTTTTTATTTAACTTGCATGTATGGATTTCATATCCGGTTGTTATCTGTCTCAACTTAGATAATATCCGGACTATTACCGCTATGATTTGTCTTGAATCATAACACACTAACACAGTATACATATTTAGGTTTAATATCATGGGGTTTTCCGCCCTGGCGAGGTGAGAGAAGAAGGGTATGTTCTCAATAACAAGCTCATCTCATCAACAACTTGGCGTGGTTCTAGTTCTGATTTGTTTTACAGGGTGAGGAGCGAACTCTCTTCTACGGTATATTGGTATTGGTAAATGGTCATTATTCTAAAGAATAAGATTTAAAGAATGGCTTTGGGTTATAACTCGGGTGTATGAACTGTACTGAAATGTTTTATAATACAATGACCTTATTGAAAAAACTATTTTCTTTCTTTTTTATGTAGGTTAAAACAATATAATATATCAGAATTTAAATGAAGATAATTTCGTTGAATATAAACTAAATATATACATGATTTGAATACTTTATGTTTTAATATTCCTAGCATGCAATGATATATTCTGGATAAACACGGTGAAATACCCCACTGAAGGCGTAAGAAGCGGTAAAAACACGGACATATGAAATATACGACCATACGAAATATACACATTAATATATACCAGCGGAAAAACATGATCAATACAAACATATAACGAGCTACCGACTAAGAATTAAATGAGAAAACAAATACAACCGGGACTTAAACACAACTTATATGCTGATCACATAACTTGTAGTCATTCCATGATTGACAATATATAATACAACTAGGTTTCCTCTGCATGATATGTGTAAAAAAGAAATGATAAATATATCAATTTCCGATGTTATTGGAAATAAAATGCCAATTATTTCGATAAAATGCTCCTCCATAAAACAAAAGATATCTTATCAGTGTATTCATATGTTATATTTAGCAAAAAATACATCTGTACATTCGGATGAAAGAATGTTCTCAATCAGGTCGCGCTCGGCCATTTATATTTATATTTAAGTTTCATCGGAAATATACTCTTTGGCGTCATATTAAAAGTATACAACAAAGCTACGGTAATTAATACGTCACATCAAGATATCGTAACGTATTATCCGTTTAATTTAAAAATGAACTTTTAAATGCAACGAAGCATGCCTAGTGATTATAAGAAACCTAGTTGATATTGTACTCTGTTAGACATATACTGATAACAAAAAACTAGACATTGTAGACATTTAGCGAATTTCTGCTTAGTATCATGCGTAACTATACAGTGACAAAGGTAGATTTTTTTTCTTTCATAGTATTAATAACAATTGTTCTTCTAAACATATGATAAACAAAAATTAATTATTTAGCGTTATGCAGCTTGACGTCAAAAAGAGTATTAACCGCCACTTTAATAATGAGTGCTTTATGGTTTATAAATCTTGCAACTAAAATTTACTGAATCATATTTCAACAAAATCATGATGTTATCGATATTGATGTTTGTGTATTTGTCTATTTCTCTCAACCACTATCAAATATGATAACAAAGTAATCCCATATTTAATTATCACAATCAATAGCGTCATGAAAATGGATTGCGACTTCTTTACCACTGGGATTTAAAAAAGTTTGTCTTAATCCATGTATTATTTTCAAACTTGTATCCGTCTATTATCATATTAAGACTACGATTTGCAATAATATATTTAAGGATACCTTATCAAAATGGAGATATAATCACAGTTTGTTGTATTTATTTTCAGAACAACCGACAACCGTGTGTGTAAAGGTTTGTCAAGTAACAGTCAACTAAAGTCAATGAACGGTTGTTTTTTGTTTTTTGTTCTACTTTTAGAATCATCTTGAAAACTTGAGTGTTTTTTACATGAACACAGATGCTTTTAAAGCAGTAAAGACGTTTTGACTGATGTGCTAACACATTCGAATGCTTGGTATTCGCTTTTTTGTTTCAGTCAGGCGTCTGTAATAATTGATAACTGATGCACACCACACATCTTGTCAAGGTAAATATCATAGAAGACAGTAAAAATAGCTTCCATGTAAAACGCAGCCTAAAGTTTACAAAGTAAACATGCATTTTATTGTTACTATTTTAGAAATAAAGACTAGTTGGAAATGGATTTATACGTTCATTTCGTAGAGATGAAATATTAACAACGATGCGATATATTTGCCTTTAAACTGTAGCAGCAGAATCATGTTTATGCACGAATTTTCGCTACTATTATATTATTTGCTTTCAAATTTACTTATTCGTCTCAATGCTCATTTAAAAACGGCTTATCAAGGCAATGAGATTTTACAATATTTAAGACAAAAATTTGTTTCAAAATTGAACGTATATAATCGAATGAAACTGTCTTGCACAACAATTCTAGTAATGTTTAACCAAGCAGAACTTACAAAGTTAAGTAAATTACATTGAAGAGTTTTGTTACATAACTGGAATGAAAATCAACATTGACAAATCCACAAGTATGGTATTCAGGAGGTTTGGACAACTTAGAGAAATGGTACTATAAAGGAAGCCAAATTGACGTTGTTTCATATTATAAGTATCTTGGAGCTTTTTTTACCCCTATAGTATCATGGACTAAAACGCAAGACTGGAGGCTTCAAAGGAAGAGTCAAATATGTATGCGTTTCAGAAGACTTCCTTTGAATGTGATATATATGTCGCGTTGTGTTAAGTATTGGACAAAATTGATAAACACGCATAACAACAGGTACCATAAACATGTTTTGGGGATATGGTTCGGGAGTTAGTCGAGCATGGTTTCGGCTGTGCATGGATCGCGAGCGAAGTTGGAAATTACACAAACTTTATTGTACTATTTAAAAGCAGACGTAAAGACTATGCGCTGCAGAAAATGCAGGAAATTGTTGATTCCTTACCGAAAGCGCTGCACTACAGACATTAAACAAGTCTTTTAAACCCAGATATATATATTTCCTTTGATCTACCATTTATGTTGAAAAAGACGTTTGCTAATTTCCGCTGCTCTAGTCATGCATAACAGAATGAAAAAGGCTGAAGTCCAAATCAAACGTCAGCGCACACAGGACGATGATACAATTTCAACGACGTCATTTCAAACGTGACGTTACATACGCATGTACTTGTAATATCAATTTAGGGCAAATCATAAAAAGCAAAATAGTTTGTTTCAGTGTAATATATTTATACGCAACGCCACTCGTGAAATGTAAATTTCGGTATAAACTCGGTGAAATATATAACGATTTTACCCTGGAACAAAAACAAGCCACTATGAATTTAATGATGTCAACCTGTAATAAATGCACAAATGAAAATGCATATAATACGTCGTATTCATATCTAAATATTTACACCTCAACTTCCCATTCCTTAAATAAACTGCTTTTCGGCAATTGCGTTCATCAATCGATGAACGCAACATCTTCGGATATGTTCGGATCGTAATTCATTGCATAACAATATACATGAACGCTTTTGATCTTGTTATTGGTTGTATTGTTTCTGCAGGTCCCGTAAAATATAGATCCACATTTTTAAAAGTGTTAGTTTATTATATTTTAAATATATTGATACCAGAAGTGTTTCAATTTTACGTTTTAAAGTGATTTCAAGTGGTTGATCTTTTCCCGCGTTATTGTGACGTCATTTGAAAAAAATGTTTCCGGTTATTGTCGGGTCGTTCTATTTACAGAATGGGTAAGAACGGATTACTTAAAGGTTTTCTTAAATGAAATGAAGATATTTTTAACAATTCTTGAATGAAATAATGAACTATTGGTGTAAATATAAGGAATGAATTGCGGGGTTGATGTCATTATCGGGGTATGAACGCAATTGGGTTGGTCAAAGTTCGCGTGGAGTCCTTCGGACTCCACACACATTGACCAACACAATTGCGTTCATACCCCGATAATGACATCAACCCCGCAATTCATTTCTTAAATGGAATGTACCTCCTTCAAACATATCCAACACAATCAGCTGTTGTCTTTGTTATCAACATAAAACGCACGTTCTGAAATCGTAGATCTGCTTTCAATGCAAAGTGTTCCTGGTACTGTGAGTGCTCGATTGAAACTATGCAATGCTACAGCTCAATTGGTATAACATTAAAAAACAGAGGCTTAGGAAAACCGGTGCGTTTTTATCTATCAATGATAACAAACAACGGTAGTTCATACTGGTAATTGAATAGAATTTAAGTGATAAGCTTTTTTGTTTTGTTTCTATTACTGACTCGTACTTTTGTCGCTGTTTTCACATGATACATTGGAGATGGTTGGTCCAGAAGTTGGTATCCCAAATAACTTATATCTGATTGTTAACTGATAGTATAACCCTTATTAGCATCATTTCAAGCTATGATCAGCTTGATAATTTCTTAGTGTGTATCCTTTCCTGGATTCAGCAACAAAATTTAAAAGCATTTTCGTCAAAGAACAATTTTATTGTATTTAAATTGCCGTACCTATTTCAGTTATTTTATATAAAAAGACCGAGAGACAAGACAGGTCCGTTATTGCATTTATTGTTCAACGGTTTGGTAAGAAAGTGATATCCGAATATAATTAAATATATTCGCTTTTATTAATTATACATTACTGATGATATCAGCATATTATATAATCAAACTGTATAGCAATAGCCGTATAGTAGCTTAACATATTGTTTTGACTACGTAAAAATGAAAAATCGACGCTTTAAAATGAAATCAAAAGTTGTAGAAATAAATTAAATGTTTTTTAAATGGAAAAAAAAACAAACAATATAAACTTCTGTAAAATGAAAGCCAAAAGCAGACAAAAATAAAAATAAATATGTGTACCTCTTGATGGATTCGAACATCTGTATTGTAACCCTCAAAGGATTTTACGTCATGTGCGTAACAACATGGGTTTAAAACGATCAGCGATTTAATGAGGTCGTTTTCGATACTCATTTTTTTCATATGACTACTTTTACAAGGATGAATTAAGTTTTAAGTTCAAGTTGGTAAAGACCAATGAAATCTTCATTTTATTCAGTTCATTTCTGTGCATTTTACAGGAAGTGAATTTAGACGGCATAACGGTCGAAACAAACCAATACAATTTGAATGAGTTCATAGATCTCTCGCGTTCACGTAGTTGCATCAGTTGTCCAAAATATTGCATGATTTTGTGATTCTTAAAGTCAACAATTAACGAAAAAAATACCATTCTGATTTTGTGGAAATAGGCGAATCTTAGCCATAATTCTATGTTGTTCTTTTGTTTTGGTTGCCAATCCAATTACATTGTACATGTCAAAATCTCAATAATCTAATTATGTTACAACCAATTTAAAATGAGAATAGCCCAACGGATAGTAAATGTAACTAAGGCACATTTAATAAAGAAAAAATAGAATTATTTGCTTTATATTGCCAATAAGAAAATGCTGCCGAGCGCTTACATATATATCGTATTTGAGAGTAACAGGGGTCGGTCTGTTGACAGAAGAGGTGATATCAAAAGACGATTAAATCCTGATACCAATTGCTAAGTTGCTTATACAGAGGGTAAATTGGTGGGCAGTCTGAATAAAAGTTAAAAATCTTTAGATAAATATTTCATCTTCGGAATGGATATCATATGGCATTAACCTTTTGTAAGAATAGTATTGTGCTCCATTAAATATTCTCGTTTTTATCATACGCTTGATTCGGATTGAGTTGCAAACTTTTGTATTGTTTTTTGTAAACTCATATGGTATTGAATACCTTTGGGCATTAAAAACAGCACACTTGTAATTTGCAAACAGACGGAAATGATGAGATATATTTATAAACGACTTTGTATATAAAATCAATGACCATTGACCATTTATTACAATATCGCTATCAGATCCAATAAATATTGCCCCTAGTTATGTAGCTATGCAATGCGATCAGAAAACAAACGCTCGCAATAACATTCCAAGAAAGCCCTAAGGATATGCCTAATGAGTTTAATAGAAACAGGTTAGCCTGAGGTCAAACCTTTGACAAAGAACCTAAACAAAGATATCAGTACCAATGAGAAGCAATTAAATACTCATAAATATTTATAAAGTTTATTGTATCTATTATACGAGAGGTTTCGATAATCTATTCGCAACATTCCGCACTATAGGCTGATAAAATAAAATAAGGTTCTTTGTCAAACGCTTAAAACGTCCTCATTTCTTTATTTCATTATAGTATATAAATTATTTATTTCATGGAATCTGAAAGGATGATTACAATGTACTTAAAACACTTATCATTGACAGAAGTGATTTAAACCACCAAACGAATTCAAAACAAAAGTTTAAGTTAGGTTGTAGTTATCCAAATGCCAGATCAAAGGGTTTCTGCGGGATACATTAGTTCTCTATAACACAACTTGTTCTCGCTTAATCTTATTCAAACGAGAATGTGTTAGTTCACATCTTCATACTGATTATTATAATTTCCTTTCACAAAATTCCTTAGATGTTCGCTTACCATTGCATTATCATTGATATTCCAATGAACGCAACGCATTCGGAATTCCATTTTTCAATTCAAATGAGAAACGCGGGACTGTTTTAATGTCGTGTTATTGTTGTATATTTTGCATACGATGTAACAATTGACGTCAACAACGGCGCCGCTGTGCAAACTAGCGTTTTTACGACGATTTAATGTTAAAACGTTATGTTTTAACCATGTATATCTGTAGATAGATAATCTATAGAATTCATAAGTATGATAATAAACAATGAATATTGTAGTATTGCAATTGATGTACGATGTTTGATCATACTTTTAATATATCTTACACTTAAATAAAGCATCAATGCTTACCAAAATGCACACATTCGAATTACTTCTTACATTTAATACATACATCAATGCATACTTTACTTTAAATGACAAACAAATTCGTTATCATTTACAATATTGCGTCTTATATGCGTTTATAAAAGGAATAATAATCCAGACCTCAATACTTGTATCCACCGGAATTGTATTAAGTGTCCAATAATCAATATTTTTTGCATGGCCACGATACAATGGGAAGGTCATTTGGTGGTCAGATATATCGATAATGGGTTTAATAATTGGATTTTAAATATTAATTAATGATCGCAGAGCAGAAATTTGTTTCATACTGAGGCAGACTATTCAAGAGATATAATGCGTGTAATAAATCAAATAATTACAATTTCGAATATTAAATGTAATTGTTGGCAGAATTTTTTTTAGAATAAGGTATTCTCGGTTTAATAAATATCAACTTTGTTCAAAATACTAAAGACGTAATGCCCGGAAAAGAAGCATTATCTGAGTATATGGACTATGCAACCGTACATGGCGTTGGGCGATTGAAAAATTCACCATTTAAGGTAGGTTTGATTGCATTCATACACTCAATATATTTTGCGAGTTAGCATCAATATTAAATCTGGACATATAGTACCTGGTTTAGTGTACAGATAACACGAAGCAAGATCATTATTTTTTCCCGCAAAGATTGTGACATTAATGAAATACATATACATTGGCTGTACAGGTACACGAATTTAGTACACAAAACAGTGATATGGTTTAGCTCTGTTTCCTTTTTCCAAATAAAACTAGCAGGCAGGAAATACAAGTGTCGATAAAAACACAAGTATATTGTCATTTATTCCATCACTGTGTGAAAAATAAAGTTACAAAAGTAAACGCTGACCATCAATTTGAAATTTTGAAAAATAAAAGTAATTGTATACAGTTTATTTATAACTTAATATTGCGAAAGACTTTCATAAAAACACAATGCATAGCAAAATATACCTCTAAGCCGTTTTTATTCATTTAATGTATTTCTGAAATACGCTTTTCGTTGCTAATGTTTAATTGTAAATACACTGCTTTTTAGTATGTTTCGAAGGTCCAACACCTAGACTAAATAACGTTTAAGTTAAAATCAATTTAATATTCCATTATAGCAGAGTACTTGTTCGCTTTTAGATTATTGCATCGTGTGTAAAACATGAGTTCAGAACTGAAACCGAAAATGCTCTTCGTGATATTGCATAAAAAGACAGTTAGAACATGTTCGCTCTTCCCACTTGAGGCACTGTTTTATCAAATTTAATACTTTATATATAGGTCGATTGCAAATGCATAAACCATACTATGTTTCCATTGTATAATATTTAAATAATCATAATTAATACCGTTAGCGCTACCGTCATCATTTGTCTGTATTCGTACAAAATGAATAGATATTTTAGTCACACAATGATGGAAAAGCAACATAATTATGCAATTTCGGAAGCGGAAATAAACATTTATGCATACACACACGCATATAGAATCAGTGAACAATCAGCGTTAATCTCTCTCTCTCTCTCTCTCTCTTTCTCTCTCTCATTCTCTCTCTTCGTCCTTCTCTCCCCCCCCCCCTCTCTCTCTCTCTCTCTCTCTCTCTCTCTCTCTCTCTGTCTAAATACGGACAATGATAGTTCATAAAATCATACACGATTTTATTTTTTAAATGGTATTGTGGTAGAATTCAATATAATTCTTGTCCTGAAACTTACACATGCCTCAGTGCTTCCTTTCAGGATATTGGCCTGTAATTTACATAGTCCAATCGAAAGACTCAGATTCTACTTTACAAGTACAGTTATAACTAAATGTGTTTTAATAAGCCCCGCGATTTTGTTTGTGGTTTCAAAGGACGTCTCCTCCAGAATGTACTAAGTAATTCATGCCCTTAGAAAATGAGAAAACGGCTATCATTTCGATATTTGGTATTTTTACACGATTTCAGGTGCTGAAACTCATTTGGATTTTTGCATTGACAGCCTCGTTTGGAATGATCAGCTGGCAAGTTATAGAACTGTACATAAAGTATAGCGAGTAAGTCCGACGAATTTCTTCTCTTATTTTTACTCCAAGATGATTTACTTAAGATTGGTTTTACATCTGCTATGCTTCGCGTATAGATAAGTTTGAATTTTCAACCTAGCAAATAGTTATTTCACCGATAATTATCGATAATAAAATAGCAGCGGCGTTAATTCTTTACGTTGAAAAAGCTGAATAACAAGAAAACAATACCGTACGAATGTAAACAGCAGTACTATAACTAGACTTGTTGTATATTGATATGAAATCGACGATTAAAATGACTTCGATGATAAAACTGAGAAGCGCAAAGAAGATATTTTCAAAAGATAAGTTTTGTTTTTGACGATGACTAACATCCAATTCAATAGTTTAATGTAGCATTATTATTATTGAGTTCTATTATTTCATCGTTATCATTAATACAAATTATACAAATTTTGCTACTGCGACTGATACTACTTCTGCTACAGTAACTACAAATATTACTTCATGTCTAACAGCAGTTGTAGTCCAGTTCGTTTATGACATTGAAAACGAGAATTTCGTTGCAGACAACCCATTTCCACATCTAGGGAAATAAAGACGCCGAAAGTAACTAAATTTCCCCTCATCACGATATGCAACACAAACCCATTACAGTACTTCAGCTTTCCAGGCGACAGTTATCTTGAATTAGTTATAAAAGAAATGAGCAGCAAATATGAAATTAATCCTGACATGTTTAACGGGACAGAGGTAGGAAGAATCTGCGTAATATGTCATTAGTTATTTTGTACTGTGGTTAAATGTCTATTACACCTGCATAATCAATGTACTTAATGCTTTTGAAATATATATATAATTCTGAAAAGTATAATTTTGAATAAGTTTATCACAAACAGTTATAAATTTAAAAGTTTTAATTAAACACAGTGAATTTAATTTATAATCGGGTTTTGTCTCTTTATCTTATTTTATAAATATTCATCCATTCAAATATATATGGTGTTTGTCAGTCTGAGTGTTATTTTGAACTTTTCAGGATTTTTATGAGTATAATTACACGGCATTTGACAGTTCTAACACTAGCTCGATTGGTAAGTATTTTTCTGTAAAAAAATATTTCCTAAAATATTTAATTTTTGAGATTGAAATTGATGTTTTTTAAATCTGTTTTTTTTTTCTGACTGCATTTGTAACTATTGCATTTATTGAAAATACATAAATAATGTTTTGTACATTAGTCACAATTTTATGCATGTTTCCAAAAGTTCTAATTGTACAAAAGCACACTTATTTTTCAGACAATGATGTGTTATTCTACTCGGCCGAGAAATTTAAGACAAAGATGGCTCTTCTTGATTTTGAAACACTGATTGAATATTCGCAACCAATGAATGAGTTTATTTTGATTTGCAATTTTGCCGGTTCCAAATGCACTGAGTAAGTTGGTAGTTTATTTTAAAGGAACGTTGCGGTAATAAGTCAAGAGATAAAACTAAGAACAAATAATAATAATAATAATAATAATAATAATAATAATAATAATAATAATAATAACAATAATAGTAATATCTTTATTTTGAGAAGGTATATACACATTATGACATAATTGCTAGTTCAACCATAACAACATCATATTTTCAATGTGGCCTTCTTTGAAGAAAAACAAACAAGAACAAAATGCAATTGGTAAATAATAAAACATCTGCAACGCACTTATACATTCGTATACAAGAACTATTGATGTTTTGAATATAATTATTCTATACAAGTCATGTTTAATTAACATAACAAGTTATTTCAATATACATCATGTACACGCCGACAGACACTCAATAAAAACGACAATTTATAAAACAACACTTATTTCAATCTTTAAGATAATGAAAATATGATATATTTTATTGAAACTAATGATATGCACATTTCAAGAGGTGCACTTTGTATTTTTGCTTAAAAGTGTTTAACCTTTTTGCATATCGTATTTCATCGGACATAGTATTACAAACCTTCATACTGTAATACGAACAAGAATCCATGATATAGTTAACTCGCAGTGTTTGTATCAACACTAACACTCTTGTTTTGAAGTTGATCTTAGAGATAGCGTTCATTATTTGCAAAGATTAGCAATGTAGACATATACCTCGGGGCCTTCCATTAAGGGTATTATAGACAAGGGTTGCACAATGATATTTACATCTATCTGTAAACGTTAGCCACTGAAGTTCTTGTATCAATCAAAACACGTAACATACCACCATAAAAGATTTTTGTCATTAAGGCTCGATCGCATATCATTGCACTCATGAGGCAAGCGATTAATGCCCTACTATTTCAAATAATTATCCAGGCATAAGTGAACAAAAGGCCAATTGAAAAAGAAGCAATATTTTGCCTGGTATATTGAGGTGTAGCCTCATGCAACATCTCTTAACGGATATATTTCTTTCTGTGGATATCGTCTAAGGCAAGTTTTTGGCAATACTATTTATTTCAAGTTTTTTTTTTTAAATTGAAAGCAAACTCTACTTATTTTAAATTTAGCATGACTTGCTACCCACGTAAAATCTTAACAAAATATCCATTTACATATTATTTGTATGTATATGAATATTAAGCTGGTTTGCTCCATATGATTAACCTGGATATGTTTACATGTAAATCTATGTTTTTTGTTTATGTACATGTCATATCAATTTTGTTTCGACTAATCAAAGTACTCAATGACTTTAGTTTCGACGGATATTACTTTGTGCGTATTAATGTTTTAAAACATATGCTGTTGTTCCAATATATTTGGGTTTAAATAAAGTTTTATATAAATACTGTTTGTACACAATATATTTTGAGGCAATGTCTTTAATAATATAAAAGAAAAACAGAATTAAAAATAATTTATCTGCTAATACCCTTTATATCAACATGATTCATATTCATGTCTATAATCTTCCTCTAGTAATTGTACTTTAATAGACGTGCTTTTTAGTCTAGCGGAACAAAGTAGCTATTCAGTCCAAAACACTGTTTCTCGAAATGCCTTTTCGATTAAAAACAAAAAATAGAATTTATTCTGAGAAATGGCACTAGTTTAGTGAGAAAATCCTCGTGAATATATTTCCATTGATATGTGATATGGATCGGTTAAACAACACAAAGTCACTAAAGGTTTTTAGACCGTTTTAATTAAGCAATCGTGCACAGATTGAGTCCGTTGTATACATTATGTTAGACGTTTTGCACTCTTGTTTCATACCCAATATTGCAATTTTGTATCAGGAACGCCTGGGATATTAAACGCTCGTTTGATTATGGCCTTTGTTACGAGTTCTACCCCGACTACCAGATGTGTACGGATCCGATGATACAGTCCGGCTGTGGAAATGTAGCCTCCGCTGGCCAACAATATGGTACGCAAAACAATATTGCTTCAATTTCAATATTGATTCGGTAATGGATTATATTAATTATTATTCAACTCCCATTTTGATAAACCTTTATGATATTTTATTTTCTTTAACAATAGCCATAGTTTTTACCTCTTTTCTATCTTTATTGGATTGGTTCCATAAAAGTGTGTTCAGTGATATCACATTTATATCCGTACATATAACGCTCTTTATAAAATACTCCTGACTCGACATAAATAATGCTAATAAAATAAACAACACTGCCAAGCCCCGCCAATCCTGTTTTGAGGCACAAGGTTAATGTCCGACGGACACTGAAATGGAAATGTGAAAAGTTAAACAACAGAAATATTGCTTGTTTTATTTTTAGTCAATTTTCTTTTGTACTATTTAAAATAAATGTTTTGTTTTACATATTTTAGTTCAATTTTTGGAATTTTTTAGGGCTCGAAATGCTGCTGAATGTTGATCAAGAACAATCCATTCCGTTTGTAACATCATCTACTGGTGTGTTAGTCATCCCGTCACATGAATACCACGACCATGTCGAAACAAATCAAGGGATATTTGTGCCTACTGGATTCGAGGCAAACGTTGCTTTGAGAAAGGTATTATTAGTTTAAATGTTATAAGCTGAGACTGTACTTGATTTACTTATCTCACCAACTACCTTTTGTATTTCAAAAACAATCCCGCACGGTTGTTAACCGTTTATTGTCAAATAGAATGATTTAGTGTAACCTAAAATGTTACTTTAGGTTCACGATTGTCCGACTATTTATGAATTCTTCGTTTACATATTTTTAAAGCGATAGTAAGTGTTCATGTTCTAAACTTGTGTTTTGGCAATATAGATCAAGCATTTTTTAACAAAGTCATGTTGTTATTTTTCCGAATGGATATTCAAATTTTCGATGTACCTCTTGAGTCGATATTATATATGTTGACGCCTAACAGACATTTCTCGAGTGTACGATTTCGGTTTACTTTAAATCGCTAGACAATCAAGATGATTCGCCATATTTGTGGTAATTTAATCAACTCGGAGTGCATGGAATATTCAATTTGATAATGCGACTGATAGCTAGTCGGATATTGTCGGTCTTATAGAATGGAAATATTCTATTATACAAAGCTATAGATCGTAATGGCCTTTTGAATTTCATGTTAAACATGCACGCTTTCTCCCCAATAAATAGTACTATTATTAAAACAATTGTTCTAATGACGATTTAATTTAAAAGAAAGGTGTAAAAACCAGGTATTGCTTGCTCATGAGACGATAGTTTATCAATGTAAATTTCTACGGACCAAGTCATTCGGTATTTGTGCCGCTTTAGTTATTTAATACACGGTTACAATCTTGTTATCAGTAATTATTATCGTCCACGGATGCATTATTTAATAAGTTTATCACTCAAAATGTATGTTTGTTTATACATTTGTTTGCATTGATTTTAAATACAAGCTTCCCTTTAATGAAAAGTTATGGTTTTTCATTGTGCTGAGGTGTATTCTCAATACTTCATGGTCTCTTACTTACATTTTATGCGCTAACTATGTCAACCTATACACGCATTTGATTGTGTAGACATCCACCCACCGGGTACCTGGGAAAAACGTTGAACGACTACGATGCAACGCTTCTGCAGAAGTATCATATGAGGTAAATGTGGAAAAGCATATATGCTTTAGCTGGCATTATAATACTGCTATTTACATGAGATGTATATTCCGATGTATGCACCATAGAAAATGTTACATTTGACAAGTGAATATCCTTTTATTGGGTCCCTTTAAACGATTTATATAAAGCAACGAAGTCGCACACATGTACTCACGTCATTATATATGGTTGATATATAATTTATATTAATATTATATTGTTTATATCGCATTGGTTAGCGACGTTTTATGCATTTTGTATTGTAACTCATCATATATGTATCTTTTATATAATTATGATATCACCTTTTCGAAAGCTCATTTTATTAAATTTCATATTGCAATAAATGTACTATCCACTGTGAATGTTCGCCGTTATACTTCCACTCAATGTTTAATTATGATGATCCAGATGATGATACTGTTATTGATATACACTGTGAATTAAACTCACAGAAGAAACGAACAATTAGTTGTAAATGCATTGTTGCAAGAGAGTTTACTGCGTTACCAAGAGTTGCACAATCTGGAAGTATGTCTGTTCAAGTTGAACATGAATAAATTCAGTAATATTTAATTAATTTACTACAGGAATGTCTTAAGGATTACCAAGATATTCACATTCTAGAAGTGTGTGGCTGTTTGCATCATTTTTATGAAACCGGTATGCTCAATGCTTCCATCCCTCCAGAGAAATTGGTGGATCCAAACACAGGAGATATACCTTGCTTTACGGATGCACATCAGAATTGTGTTCGCGAGACGCTTGCTCAATTCGTTTTGAAAACGCCAGAAAGTTTTGACAATTGCCTGCCAAGCTGCGAGTAAGGTTTTGTTTTCTAACTATATTATGAGTTGTTTTTTTAAAAAACCACAACATTAGAATATAAAAAAAAAAATATGTTATGTCTTTCTTCATTTAAAGTAAAACATTTCTCTCAATGTTAGGACGTTTTCACGGAAATAATCAGTATACACCGCATTTTGATGGCCTGAGTAACGATTGACAGTATACTTATAAAACTTAACACAAAGTAGTGTATCTTAGTTGTGAAGAAAGTAAAATCGAGTATAACGAGTTTTGTTGAAAATGATTGCCATAACGTGCCAGAAGGCGCATACGGTAAAATGAAATATAAATGTATAGACGTCGTCGTTTTCCCAATTAGTAATATTTTAATATTCTCACCGAATGAGTCGTAGGTCCAATGTACTTAATATTTTCGTTTCCGTCAACTTCATAACTACCAATATAGAACACTTTTGCAAAGACCACCTCATATCATCTATTACACCATATAACTCACATGACTGAAAAAACGTAAAATCCCACCAATCATCTTGATAAGTCATGTATAAAAGATTGGAAATTCAAGAGAGATAATTAATAAATAAATTCAACCATTTAAATGGCCGGAAACTTTAAAAACGAAGTTATCAACTGATATAAACAATATCCCTTGAGCTACATATGTGTGCATGGACTTATATTTCCAAATGAAATCATCTTAAAAATGGGGGATGACATAAGGCACGATTTTGTTAACATATTTCAGGCAATTTTGAACTTTGAGGGCAAAACACAGTTTAACACAAGATCCGAGCCGATAAAGCTATATTGATGATAGAGTGGTCTGTGGTGTTTGTAGTTGTGTATGTGATGTTTATATGTTTGTGTCTCTGGTTAAGTTTCGTTTGGGTGCTTGTCTCGTGCATCTTGACAGAGATCTTCTTGAATGTTCGACTACAGGACTTTCCTCTGTAGTTTTCAATGCATTATTGAATGTAATTCATATTATATGTCACAATGAGTAAACTGGTCACGTGTGCCAACCATGAACTTTCTACGAGAATTCGGTGATTTTGTTTATATTTTTATATTTATTACGCAAATGTTGTCAGATTTATCTCAACTTGCGCTTATTGTCATCAATGTTTAAGAATGCCAATGTTATACATGCATGTGTGTATATAAATGAATGACCCGGTTTAGTAATTGGAAACAATCACAATAATATGAACCTTAATATTTGTATTACACATTAATCATATGTGTATCAATACCTTCATTTGGTTTCGTTACAATCAGTGGCATTGATTATGAATTAAAACTTTTCTGAAAGGGAAACAACTACCAAAACCTGAACATGATTGAAACCGTTTTTGTCAGTAATCAATTATGCCAGACTATTGCCACATCCTATAACCGGCTTAGGCCATTGTCAATGGCCTCGAGAGAGCGAAAAATAATAAAGGATGCTGTGGAATTTTACACCGTCGACTTCTTACGGGGTAGGGCGAATTTTGTACAGCACCTGAAAGACAGGATGGCACAATCAATCGCCCAAATCTGCTCAGTTACGAATGCGTAATGTTTTGAATAATTTGATCAGTATGTTTGCATATATGATCAAGGAATTAATCGGTTAAAATATATAAATGGAACCTAGTTATTTCATAAAAAAATATTTATTTCATGTTTTTCGAAGAAATATATAGTTTTATCAGTAAAATACTAACAGTGAAAATATCATTTTTATATTTTTAATGCAAACTTAGGAGTGAAATAATTAAAAGTAAGGCCTACTTTTAAAATTCATTGCAGTTACGTCCTTTGATCAAAACAAAACACGTTACCTTTGATTAAGAAAATGTTGCCAAAAAATAATTTGAATTAAAAAAGATAGCATATTTTTAAGGAAAGTTCTTTTTTAAAACTAACAAACTCACCGTTTTTTTAAAAACATGCAAATTCTGTTTTTCAACGCCGTCTTGACCTTTGAAACTATAGGTTCGACCATTTGCTTTTAAACGAAGCGAATTAGAGACGAAAACACTCTGCTCGTGAAAAATGCTCGTGATCATAGAACAACTATAATTGCACCCAAGGCTTCGTCTCTTTTGCAAATATGTTTTTTCTTTAACACTAGTCAATTAAGATACTATCTTACACTGATAACAACAAATAGCATCTCTTTCATTTCGGTTCTAGTAGAAAATGCAACCCCCCCCCCATTTCAAGCCTTACCTTCTATATGACACCTGATATATTTTTGGGGAATGTTAATGATTAATTTTGCATATATTTTTGTTTAAGATCATAATTTGATACTGTTTAAATTGTTTCTGTTTTTAAACTGAATTGTTATCTGTTTCAGGAAAGATTCTATCGACAAAAGGCTTATGTTGTTGAATTGGCCGAATGAGTTTTTTACTCCAATTCTTCGTCGAATAGTAAAATCAAAGCTACCACAGTATGACTTGGAGTCATTGAACAGAGATAAAATCAGGTCAAAACCTTGTATTCAAATGTGCCGGAATGTTTTTAACTTAAGGACGGTTCAAGCAGTATATGCACAAATTAGGTCGCTAATTATTTCAACACAAATATTTCCGAAATTCTGAAAGTAGAGTTACAGGTTTAAAGGTTAACCTTTTATTGTTTAAATCGTCATCGAAAGTCAACTTATATTAACAATGACATAGAGCTTCCACGATGACCATAGATATAACATAATAGCTTTAGAATGTCAGTACTATCACCATATAGTATAACATAATAATTTAAGGGCATCCATACAGTGACTCTTGACTGTAACATTATAGGTTTATAATCTCCATACAGTGACCATTGACTGTAACATAATAGTTTTATAACCTCCATACAGTGACCATTGACTGTAACATTATAGCTTTATAACCTCCATACAGAGACGCTTGACTGTAACATAATAGTTATATATCCTCCATACAGTGACCATTGACTGTAACATAACAGTTTTATAACCTCCATACAGTGACGCTTGATTGTAACATATTAGTTTTATAACCTCCATACAGTGATCATTGACTGTAACATTATAGCTTTATAACCTCCATACAGTGACCCTTGACTGTAACATAAAAGCCTAAAGCGTCCATACAGCGACCCTAGACTGTAATACAATACTAAGGCTTTGAACCCTCCTGCAGTGTTTACTTTCAACACTCAGCACAGAAAGAAAGTATCAATGGTTCCCATCTGCAACTTGAAAGGCTTGGGTATTAACTGAAGGGTGTATACTATAATCAAAGTAATGCTCCCGATCTGCATATATGATAGCGTTGGTATTGACTGAACGATTTAATACTTTTATAAAAGTAATGGGATTTTCCACATGCTTGAGAGCAACATATTCCGATAGAGAGCATGCGGTTTTTCAAACATGTATTCGCATGTTATTTGTATTTAGAAATCATTTATCATGTTTATTTCAAAGGGAGTGAATTTGGAATTAAGAAACCTGGCAAGGTATACCCTTTGTCTTGGCTGCGTTAATTTTGTCATTATCGCAAAAGTTACGTTTTAAATATATATTTGTATTATTAACAGAGACAACATGCTTCTTTTGCGTGTGTATTTAGACACACTCTCATATGAACACGTCAAGGAGGAGTACTCTTATGGGGTATGTAGAATTAAAATGTAGAATAATGAAGTTACTGAAGAAAATTGAATTAAATATGTTATATATGTTAAACTCATCCAAAGGGTGGAATTATTTTAAGAGGTAACCATTGCATAAAGAAAAAAAAGGTTAGCAGAACCAGTTAGAAACAAATCGTCTCAATTACGCGTTGATACATTTACTTATTTATTTCTTAAGAGCAGATTTGACAGATCGTTGTTTTTGTCTTAGAATGAAATATCTTTGACATTTCCAATATGTATATTTTATATAGATTGTGAATTTCGTCAGCGATATCGGAGGACAACTTGGACTATGGGCAGGTTTTTCGATTTTGTCCGTGCTGGAAGTGATAGAACTGGTGCTGCTTGTGTTTGCACTGAGGAAAAGGCAAAACGAAACCAGGGAGCGGGAGGCCACATCTGTTACCCAAGTCCAACCTATTGAAAATAACACGGATGCTTCAGTGAAAGACAAACCATATTTTTAAACTATTTTTTGCGCTTGTGATTTTTACACTTTGTTCAATTTGATAACGAGACGAGTGTAAGTCTTAGCTCTCAATAACTTTTTCTGACATGTTTATTATCATCATTATAATTATTGCTTTTCCTTTCATTCAGCACGAACGTCGAATTTGACTCACAACACGCACGTCTGAATTCTAGAAGGGCTTCGCAAATAAGCAATAAAGATATATACTATTCACTATGCACATTTAAATATTTTGGTACGTTCGGCCTTCAGACATTTCCTTTCATCGAACGTGCCTGTCAAACAGCCTCAAAAGTGAATAAGACATAGAAATATGTAATATTTAAAGGGACTAAACACTATCTGGTTCCGAAATCGGCGAAAAAATTATTTTCTAAAAATATTGCTTAAAGTTGTCAATACAAGTAAGTATGAGTCTGAGAGTGCATCACTTTACTTGATTATAAGAATGTTTTGTCGCTGTCACAGCTGGGTCAAGAATATGCCTATATTATGCACGTGAAAGTCGCACGATAAGTACATATTAATATCCCGATTTTATTTCTAAAGTAAATGGACTAACGTGGTAGATAAACCAAGTAAGTTTTTAAATTGAAAAAAATGACTTCGAAAGATGGATGTGTCGTAAGCAATGTGATTTATCAGTCATTAAGATTTAATGCGTTCCCAGCGATATCAATTTTATGTAAGTGTCTTTCATGTTGTTTTTTGCATATGTAACTATCATAAATATAAACTACACATTTTTAGGTTATAACTATAAATGCGTTAAATGTGTATATGCTTTTTCAAAACCAATATGAAGTATATCTAAGTTTCATTTCATTTCATTTATTGGTATTGTTCATGTTTTAGTCCTATTTTTATATCAGTGTATCAATATATTCTGTTAAGGAAGCAAACAAGATTTTGAGTGGCGTTCAGTGAGCAAAGGTCTTTTATAGGCTTTGAAAAAATGAGAGGAATGTTGCAAATATCTAAACACATCTACACCCACAACCAGCCAAGTGACTGCTTCACATGATATTTTCCACCTAAAAAATCAGAGTATATCGGCCTCCCTGTCAGATGGCAACATTATATATAATGCCATTATTAAATTCAGAACAAGCTTAATGGGTAGCACATGTCCAATCTCTCAAACTGTAATACTAGTTTGTACAAATAAAACTTATGCTTCTTTCGGTGAACGCAATTCGCAGAAGAAATAACTGTAATGAAGGATTCTTAGCATTCCCATTTAAAGGCTAGTTCAAGCCTTCTAACAGTGATCCCCCCATCCCCCACCCCCGAAACCGTGTATTGTACACAACCTCTGTTATTTGATCTTATTCTTATTGCCTAATTGTCGTATCAGATTACCAATCTGAGTATCCTGCTGTGTGGTTTTGGGTGTTTTATTATAAAAATGGACCCTAAATGGCCCAGGGCCAATAAATACACAGAATATTGGCCCGTACCGTGACACCACTGCAGGAGATGCATATCAGGGGATTATCATGCCAAACATTCCTTAAACTAGGTCTCTAAGCAAAGGCAAACGTGCAGTTCATATACCGGATAATGGTTAACTAACCCGAGATTACCAGTTTTAGTTCACTCAAAAATCAGATTGAACAAAGCTTATTATTTCTGGTATAAAGGACCTAACCCACATATCATTTTAGATATATAATGAACAGCCTATAAATATATGTATGTGTTCGTGCTGCAGACAGGTGGTGCAGGTTACAAATAAAGCTCCATTTAAAGACAAATTCAACATTTGTTTCCCTCGCCATTAACACTAAAATACATCGTTTTGCAATTTATATCAGAAAACCGCCACTCTCATTGCTTCACGAAGCACAATAGCAACACTCACGTACTAATTTGAAATCAATTGTAGGTTGTTTGAATGTGCAAATAAATGTGACTTCATGTATTGTGTCATGTTCGTTTGATTTACACCTTATGCATTTAACTAGATTCAGACCGTTACTTTATATCAGTAAATGATCGCAAACTTAAAACACTTTAGACCAAGAAGATAATTATGGCCTTAAGACGTTTACCATTGGCTTCGATAATCAAACAAAATATAAATGGACAGTTACGGACTAGAATAAAATACATAGCAAATAGGTTCTTGGATATCTTGCTTGCCCATAATTTATAAAAGTTAATTGTTTACTTGCATTTTCGGATAAAGGCTGGTAAAATCTCGTGACCAATGTAATGAAAATGTATGTGCATATCCTTGCGTTCTACCTATTTGATGATATTCGGGTGTTTTGGATTAATGTAGTAAAATAGCGAATATGTTTAATAGTTACCATCATTACCATCATCAACAGTTTTCTCGCAGGCCTATTTTACATTAATTCACATATCAGTAATGCTCACATTTTGCTTTGGCACGTTTTATCCGTTATTATGCTTTGCTGGACGCTCTTCTTCTTGATTGGACAGTTTTAGGAAAATTTTCCATAATATATTGAACTTTTCGTTTCAATTTGATATGCATGTTCATCTTTGATCTATATTTTTCATTAAATCTAATATTGTAAAACCTTAAAACTATTCCTTCTTATTAGACGAATGTGATCTGTGTGTAGTTTGCGCCTATAATAATAACGTATATGTGGTTTATTTCAGATAAATAAAGCACTGAAGTAAAAGTGACATAAGTATATAGCCAAAGCTTCATTGATTCCTCACGTGACTGAAAATAAAACTGTATCATTTTCCATTTCTTTACGTCTTGAAGGTGGGGATTTTTTTTAGATCAGATAAACTTTGATGGAAAGCATATTAAGCATCATAACGTGGACTTACACTTCAGAAAATACGACCTTACGGAAATATGCCAAACTGCAGGTCAACAGCTACCAAATGGAGAGTGATAACTTTAACTTTTCGCGTAACAAGTTATCGTACTTTCACGTGAAGTTTTAAATAATTTCTCTTAGCGTGTTTGGTTCATTCACGTAGAGAGTTTCGTATTTCCGCATACACCAGTTTCCACTCCAAAAAGTGTCTCAGATTAGGCTATGGTTGCTTCGATGCACGAGAGCGATCATTTCTTTCTTATATGACTTTGTCCTTTTTTAAAGCATATCAAAAAGTGGGCAAAAACGTGTCTAATAGTGGTTACATCAACGAAACTGTCATTTAATAGTAAGATTATGAATACATTATTGGTTGTATAGTTAGCTCTCGCTTTGAAAATAACTCTAAAAAGTATAAATACCCTGAGAAGAAAGTTTGTCAGGATATCCGTTCATATTTGTTTTAATATCGTCTCATAAGATAATGCTGTCAAACAGATTTGGAGAAATTATTATAAATGTCCCGGTCTCCTTTACGTTATGAACAGACAATAAAGTTTCCACTGGAGGATAATTAATGTGTTTTATAGAAACCAAATGTATATATCTTAATAAGATGAAATCAAGAATGCGTCGTAAAAAAATAAACATCGGCAATAAAACATCTAAATGTTAGCTAAAAGGCATTAAACGACGTACTTGGCGAAGAAAATGTCTGTTAACCGAATTTAACCATTTTTGGTGACATTATCAATAGAACAGAGTCAATACATTTTAATAAGCGTGGGTAGAGTGTGACGTGGAACGTTTCTAGAGGGGGGATAATAGTATACGGCAATACTGTTTATTTCGATGTTATCTCAAAAACGAACAAAAATGTTATGTGTTAAAAGCAGTTGGGCGATACTGACTAGAAACATGATGACAAATCTTGTCATGATCTGGATGGAAGATGCTACGGCTAAAGAGCCGAAACGTTAATTTGGTCATTTATTGTCATTTAATGGCCAACTAGACTTTATAATAGTGCGACATGTATTATGGCCGAGATACGTTGCCGATGTGTGACCACATATTTAAAATAATTTACTTGCAAAATTTAAGTCAGAAAGTGTAATATGAATTATGACGTAAAGAGTATATGGACATTGACGACAAGGCCTGAAACGTAAGCCATCCTACAGGTCTGTCATTGGCATAACACATACAACTAAACTCTCTGCACGCACATGAACAAGTAATCAAGTGTTTCGTTATTTTTTTTGTTGCTTATAAGATAAACTACTTCTCTGACAGCGTCACATATATGAGTTACTCACTTGGTTCACTCAATGCAATTCAGGGGCCGGTTGCTCAAAACCTCAATAAAATTTAACAGTACGTTACCTTAACCATCCGCTAAATCCATAAATGACTGTTACTTAACGGTCAGTTTAATTAATGTTGCTCATAGCTATTTAACGCTGCCGTTTAGTAACGCTAGCGTTAAATGCTTAACAGTCAATTAAATCCAACTTCCTGTCCCATAATTCATCTGTCACCATCATTCAGCATCCAAGATGGCCGACATCACAAAGTCTTCTGCTTATGATACTGAAAAACAAAAAAGGAGAAAAAAACATAATTTCACAGCTGGTGAAACTTTGATTATAGAGGAAAGTATGGGAGACTTCGAAACAAGGGAACTGCTGACTAACAAATTTACTGATACAATTTCTAATGAGAAAAAGAAAAGAAAAAGGGAAGAAATAGGTGTCCAATGTTCTGCCCTGGGGTGTGTTGTTCGGACTGGCGATGAAATCAGTGTTAAATGGCAGAACATGCGAAAAAATGCCAAGGCTGAGATAACAAGGTAGTCTGATATTATATTTAAAAAGTGTTTTGGTTAATATTTTGAATATATTCAGCATGACAGCTGTACTGAATTAAATGCATTTTTTATTCATAAAACAACTTAATATACATGTTTAAATGAAAAGGTTATTTTTGATTCAGAGTAAAGCTTAAAATTTGGCATGTTTATTCGAACTCTTTATTAATACTTTAATTTGTGTCATAACAGTGAAAGGCTCCAGCGGAGGGAGAGTGGGCGGGGTACTGACACGCTAAAGAAGGCTACAGATCAAGCCAATAGAATTGTGTCTATACATGCTGATGCCAGTTTCAATGGAGTTGTAGGTGGAATGGACTCTGATGAGCCAGGTAATTTCGTGATAAACATGATAATTTGATATATAAAACATAATGTCGTCTGATTCATGAAAGGGAATCTCTTAGTTAAAATAAACAAATCATAGCCTCGTATACAGATTGTGTTTCTATTTTTAGTAACAAAATCCTCCAACGGAAAACATTGATTATAATTGAAGAAGGCGGGCAACAGGCTAAGATACATATTTTGAAGGCATAAAACGATATTGATTTGTTACCTTAATCTATTTCCAAACGGTGATTTTGCTATAAAGTCGTTATTCCAGTGTAAATTAGAGTTGCCTCGTTGTTCAACTCCTTCACCTTCAAATACTTGTTCTAAGTTAAAACGTCCGAAAAAAAATCGACTCTGACTATAATTCTAGTTAACACAGTTGCCTTCCTTATCTTAATTGTTACACCATTTATTGTATTTCGCAGATGGTCTTTCGTTTATACCAAATTTAACGGATAAAGAAAATGCGGAGAGTGAAACCCTTAGGTCATCAAAGTTACCCCCGCCATCCAAGATCATAATGGCGGCACAGCCTACTGCAGGACCATCAAACAGCAGTTACCAAGAACACAAACAGGAACGTGTGTAAGTGTTTGCCATGTATTCGAACAACTGCATTGTAAAAATACGATCTATGAAATATACACCAATTGAGTAAACTTCAACATTAACAGTTTGAATCCACACGTTATTTGATAATTTTTGTCACAATTAGCAATAGTTTCAGTTCACTGTTCTAACATCATATTATTATGATCCTTATTATCATAATCCTTATTGTTAATAGTGTCAAGAGAAGGAAGACCAAAGCAAAGGAACTGATTGATTGACAAATTATATACTTACAAAATCAGGTGGAATTGGCACAACAAGAGGTATGAAAAAGACTAAGGGTACGGAGTATGTTACAAAAAGTATAAATGTACATGTAGTTCAATGCAAAAGGGGTTTCAACCACAACAATTATGTTAGATGAATTATATATGCCAAACAATAAAGATTGTATTACCAAATCGGCAAAGTTGTTTATGTTTTGCTTTGTTTTACAGAAGGAAATCAATCGGGTGAAGTTGAGAGTGATGGAAAAATATGAAAAAAACTTGATACAGAGGAAATAGACGGATTCATCCGGACAACCTTCTTCGAGAGTTAAACATGAACATGTGACATGATTTATTTCATCCTGGTTTTCATGACATTTATTTATTATTTGACTGTTTGCAATTTATGTACGAGCTTGTAAAATTACCTACATGATGTTTTTAATTCAGTGTGAATCGTCTGTCTGTGATATTTGGGCCATTCTGAGCGATTTACCTTACTTGCCAAAATAAAGTGAGTACGTAAAAAATCCATGTATCCAACCGGTGTTGTTTTTAATTAATAAGTGCCTTTCCACAATACACAAACCATTATGAATGAAGAGCAAACAATGTAAGAATTATTATTTTTTACTTCAAGAGGTGAATGAAGATGTTGATAACAGCGATGATGATGAACTAACAGTGGTGATGATTAACTAACAGTGATGATGATGAACTAACAGTGTGATGAAGAACGAGCAGAGGTGATGAAGTACGAGCAGTGGTGATGATGAACGAGCATTTATGATAGCAGTGGTATATATAAGTCCATATCTATACTACACAGATAAGAAGTTTTCCACAAGAAGTCTCTAGTGGCAACGCCAGTACCACCATCTTGGTGTACTCCATCATTCCGATTCTGTGGTTGAATGAACTCATCGTCGTCCATAGGCATGTTCATGTCCACTGCAATATTATGTAGGATTACACATGCCACAGCTACCTTTCATGCCTTTTCTAATCTGAGGAGTATCTGTAAAATTATATAATTTAATTGAAAAAGGTGAATATTTGAACGTGTGCGCGTATATGCATGATCGGTTTGGTGTTTGTTTAAGTGCGTGTACTTATACTATAACTATTAAGAAACGATACGATAAGATAAATTAATCTTATTTGAAATCGGTTATGATAATCATAAATAACACTAGCTGATAGCTATTTCCGACATAATAGATTATCCAATAACAGACAAACAAAAGACCAAAAAAGATTCAAGATCATAATACCACATGTTATAGTATAACTACATAGGTTGCAATAAGATTATATGCTTCATTATAAAAATAACCAGATACATTAAAAGTTACAAGATAATATACGTTCATGATTAAATTACTAGCACAATACATTTAGTGGAAATTAAATGAAGGCAACAGTAATGCACACAACATGTAGTTTAAACACTAGTAAATAACATTAATTAATATACAACCATTATTCATATACACAAGTAGTACCTCTGAATGTAAAACATGAAATCTCCTCTTAAGCCTGCCAAATGCTCTCTCGATGCAGGAATCATTAATATGAGGTTAGAATACTATGGAACCAAATCCTCTACAAACTGGAAAAAGTCCGACACAAACTGGACCTGTTGTGGTTATACTGTTTTTTTTTTTTCTGCAATGAGCACAACAGACAGCGGTAGTATACTTTCATAACTACTCCCTTTTGATATGCATTTATAATTGAACATGTACCGCACCTATTTAAAATGCTAATTGTTATAATAAATTGACAATTAAATCAACAATAAATTCCGCTTTTAGATTGTAGAGTCATGGCCTTTGACATGCCTGAATATGACCAAATTTACTTTATCGGCTCTTGTACTTTATACGATTTTCATTAAACGTTTGTCTGAGGTACGGCTCTTTCAAACTTGTTCTTCACTCAAATTGCACTTTGACGGACTTTGAGTTATGACAATAGGACTAACATAGTTCGCCCTCTTACTTGAGTGTGTGTAATTCAATCTTTAACAAACTTGTTTACCATGTGCCTTGAGTAAACTAACTCGACATTGTTTCATCAACATTCGGTTTACACTATTCCGCCAGGAGTTACCCTCAAACTTGAGCGTGTCTAATCCCGTCTTGATGACAAACCTTTTTTGTAGCTCTACGGTCGCGTTTTACGGTCGCAAATATATCGTGCACGCTTGATTGCCTGTCATATCGTAACATATTTTAGAGTAATGCACCCAGATTTTCAATTTTCACCATCTCTTTACATAACTTTACACTACAGATTTTAACTTACTTAATAAAACTCAATAGTAAAACATAACGCTAAAGTAACATTTTTCCTATTCATAGTATTTTTTTTAAATCATATTATTTTCCATCAAGAGGTAGTTCTAAGCAGGTGAATGCAAAAAGAATGATTGAATGCACGGTCAAGATTACGTTTAAGTATGTTTTTAAAATGACTCCATGCTTATTTCAGGGTGTATTTTAACGCAAAAGAATAACTAACATTAAGTATTTCGATATTAATTTTAATACAAGAAGGAAATGTAAAAAATAAACATGAAATAAATTGCAAAAAGTGCATATTCCGCGACTTCATTTTTAAATCCTATATCAGCAAAACAATGGTCAATCTGATTTTATCACTAGTGTGTGAAGGCACAAGGAAATGAAACTATTTCAATGAAAAATGTTGTTTTCAATTAATATAGAAAACATTCATACGGGCGTGTTAACATGTAATGGTGGACCTTGTTACAATATGCATACATCTGTTGCAATCGTACAATTACTAAAGAAAAGGCAATTCAAAGAACTAATACCACATCTACGACAAATAGTACAAACTTACAATACACAAATACATAAATAGTGCATCTTTTCAATGTATAAGCCTGTTATTGGTCGGCTTAATATTTAATTCATAACTGATGAATAGTACATAACGGACACAAATATATCGTTTAAATAGTTCAAAGCATAACTCATTTTAAACGTATTGACAAGCTAGTTTTAACACATCTTCTCATTCCTGAGATTTGACAAAACTACGAATTGGACAAGTAGATAAAAAAGACAACGTCATGACAATAATGTTACAAGCTCAAATTTGAGCCAGAATTAACAGCAAACATGTTTTGCAAAGTATACAAAATGAGAATTATATTTTAAGTTTTAAGTCGCGGCCTATGCGAAGAGCATAAAAACGAAAGACGTGTGCCAGTAAACAAATCGCTATTTAAACTTGTGTTTTAGAACAATAATAAACGCTGTCCTAACTTCTTTATAACAAATAATTATCGAGAACATTCTGACATAACGACTCGAATCATAATTGATTTTATTTTTTGTAAATTATTATTTATTGTATATAAATATGTACATTTTACACATGCATACAATCTTACTTAACACATATAACGAGTTTGTAACCTAAGATACATCATGATTTTCAATTTAAAACATGGATTAATTTCTGGTGTATGCATTGCTACAGATATTCATTTCAAGTGTGGAATCAGAAAGTTAATATCTGCTTATTATTCTAATTCCACTAAGATTTCCAAAATTACGTAGTGTAAAACGGTTAATAATCAATTTAAAAAAAAAATGGTTTGAATTTTCAGAAATTGATTTATCTGCGATAGTTTACATAATATTAAAACGTGGTGATAATTAAAGAAGTCCAACTTAATAATAATATAACTGAATTTAACTATTTATTTCAAATCAAACATGGAGTGTATCCAACGATCATCAAAAGGAATGCAAATAATGATTTAAAACATAATGATTGTAATATCTGGAAAATTGTTGAAAGGTTATAGACATACTGGTATAATGAATGAATCATATTTGTCAGGAATTAACTTTTTATTAAATTAATTACATTTCCGACTATAACAATATCCCTTTTGTATCATTTGATAACAATAATTATTCAATATCTAGATTGAACATTCAATGCATTTTATTGGTCCACACAACCTGATTTCTTTTAAACAATGCCTTTTGTTTCACTACTGCAGATACCCAGAAATAGAAATCTGATTTCAAAATAAATTAATGAGTAATCCGTTTATAGCACACAGAGGTCAAAGCCAAGATATAATTGAAATATAAATAAAATGGTATCTGCACCCCACGACGTGGCAGCATCTGGTAAAGCAATTCAATGTTTCCTATAATCACCAATCAATATTATCGGATTCAGAATGACTAACCAAAACGATAAAACAATGAACACTTAAGAATGGTCGTCCTTATCGCAAAGCTTAATACTACGCATTTTCAAAAAAGCTTTATTTATTAACGATTATGTACATAAAGCAATGAAGTGGACACTAACATGGAATATCTAGTTTTATAAAGCTGCACTCTAAAAGATGAACCTTTTTTTTTTAAGAAATGTCTTGGAAAGAGCAACTTTTAACGTAAATATCTGCAAACCAATGATATAAGATTGTTGACATAAAATCAGATCTTGGATTTCCATATATCCGTTCGAAAATTAATGTTTCATGGCTTTAACCGTTTGTAACGGTTTTAGAAAAAAACATATAATATCAATTTTTGAACCTAAATATATAAATCTGCGATCTAATTTTGTCAGCAGTCTTATATCAGTGGTTTCCTCGGTATTTCGAAAAAAATTGCTCGTTCAAAGACAAAAAAATAAAAAAGGATGTGCCAAACGTTCAATCTGTGAGAGTGCAGCTTTAATGTGTATGATAAATTAAAATAAAATGGTGTTTTGGGGTTCCAAATACAGTATTTCTGACCGTGCAATGGAATGCCTGTACGATCGTTTGATAGGAACATCGCAGTTAAATCAAACACGTAGGAAGAACATACCACAGACATAGAATATAATTAAAAATTATAATTAAAAAAAAAAGCAAAAAAACATTCACACATAAAAACATACACCAGAACAATGCTTTTATACATAAATATTGGATTTATGAAATAATATTTACATCCTAGTATCATGTTAAAGACTATATATAATCAATTATGCTTTACAAACATCATTGAACATTGTAAGCCATGGGCATCTTTTACGACCAAGAACTTTAAAACTAAAACCTAATTGTTAATTGTAGTAAATGTCACTGCTCTTTTTCTTTTAATCGCTTGGAATATATCGTTTAACTTTTACAATAACATCAAATTCATATTCACATGCGAACATGCGAACAATACAAACGTCAAATAAACCATACCCGATAGTATCATAAATCCTCAAAAGACTACGAACCTACGAATCTACACACGCCGACTGAAAGCCAGATCTACCACTTATCGGTAGTGCACAAAAAAATAGTTGTCGACTTGTCCGTGGTTTAGCTGTGCCTTTCATTTCTTTATACACACCTAACAGATCTTTAATCTTAGGAAGGCTTAATTGTCCTTCAACTTTGCAAAAACAATATGCAATGTACAAACATTATAAGTCGATATGTGAGGAGGGTAATTATTTTAATGTGTTTTCATTCCGAAATCAAGAAATTTGATATATTTATAGAAAATCACATTTAACAGACAAAGGACGCTTAAAACAATTTTAGTTATTAACCCAAATAAATCATTAGATTCGTTTAACCAGAATTAAAGGAATCATTCTGTATTGACAAGCACATTTTAACAAAAGCACTTGTTTTAAAGAAAATTATCAAGTGACGTCAAGACAAGAACAAGCGAATACAACGATATATTATCAATGTCAAATGGTGTATGTTGTCATGAATATTAAATAGCAAAAATGAAATTAAAACAAGGCCAGTAGACTAACAAGAAAATAGATAAACACTGTTTAGAGGCACCAGACACGTGCAAAACGACAACGAACTTGAGACACAAACGTATAACACAACACCACCAGGAAACCGACCATAATCGCAGCATCATAGCTGTACCGAATAATGGTGAAAGCATCCCCTTGAAACGGTCTTGAGTCTTCAAAACTGGTTTGTGTGGCCTTAATCTCACTCTTGTCCCGAAAATTATCGATAATCACAACCTTTAAAACATAAACAACCTAATAGAGTAAACCTGTTTTAACATTTGGTCCTTAGTACTTCAGATAAAGCGTACATTCTGATGTTACGACGCATTTTGTATTACTATAAGCTTTATTTACTGTCATCATTGTCAGGTCGTTATGTACATGTCATAAGATGAAAACAATACAACGCAGTTCACGTTGTACTCTTAAATGAAACTATTGGAATTAGAAATACCGTGCAGGACGTTGTCTTGTTCGCTTTAAAAGCTAAGTGAATAAGATCATGTTCTCATTGACGATAATGAATTCAATTGGGAAGGCCAAACATAGGAGATCAATTATTAGTTTAATTTGAGGTACCGTCCTTCTCCAAACGTTACACATACATGTGTTACAAAGTGGTCGGTGTTTAGAGTGTTGAGCTTAATTAACACTTCCTTATTATTTTATTATTTATTTATTCATTATTTTTTAATCAGGTCTATGTTTAAATTAAGCTTTAATTAAAACAAAACGTTCTTCGTCAATATGCGAGCCAATTAAATGTGATTAAATTAAACGCATCCACTCGACAAAATCTATCATTTATCGTGAATAATTATGAGCTACAGTCTGTTCCAATCCACTCACGATATCAACAGATATCAGTATGCAATTCCCAAAGCTCTTAATAAAGTGTAGAATTGATACGGTTATTTGATCATACATTGTACTCTTTTGTCATGATCATAGCAGCTTGACAATGTTTAATTACCATGATAATAGGACACGTTCATTCTTCATTATAATACATTGTTTCATTGTAACCTTTGTAATGATTATGTAATAAAATGCATCTGTCTGAGTAATTTAAAAATAAAAGTATGTCAAATATGTTTAATTTCATACAAATTGTTTTATTTCGTTCACTCAACACTATCTGATTTGAAGTAATAATGTCTTATTTCAACAAGCCAAGTAGAGTAATTTATTTCGTAAAGCCATTTCAGGCTTAAAGTAGCTTCTCCGTAAAGACCGAATTCAATACGTTAATTTTATAACCTATAGTTATATCATTGTATCCTTTGTATTTTAAATGTCACTTAATCCCATGTAGTTCTACTGTCGATATTTTTTTTCAAATTCCTTAAGTTACGTGATCTTTCTTAAAATAGTTTCTATTGATTCATCAATATTGTAGTGAACATGCATATCATGGCCGGTTCCGTACCTCGCTAACACTCAGAATTCCAGACGGTAATGTTCCCTAATCGTTTGTATTCTTTCCTGAAAATAGTGCTTGTGTTGTTTTTCTGAGAGTGGCTGTCGAATATATCAGCGAAAGCGTTTCCGACAATCTGAGGACAATAGTCGAGTGTATTTAATACGCAGCATTTCTTCTATAAACGCGGCTGTTTATTATTGTTTGCTAGAAATCATCAAAGTGTTTGTGTCAAGTGTTACACAGTATACATGCAACATATATCTTTGCAATGAATGTGTGTACTTAAGTCTGATTTTGCGCATTGGAATATGAATGTACTTTTTAATGTTAATGCATTTCTGATGAACGAATTTGACTTAAATTATCATTACATAACAACAGAAATGATATATGTACCGTGAAAAACGTTTTACCTTTTTTAATTTATAACCAGGTTGCCACATAATCCTCAATTACAATAACGCTAAAATATCGATTATATAACTTAAATGTTTTGTTCTGCATCAATCTATAATGTGCAACTTTTAAAACCTGTGTCATTAGAACGAGGTCGAAATCATCTTACTTCGGATAATTAGATATCGATATGGTGATATTGGACGTCTTTTCCGTTCTTTAAACGAGACTTTTAGGAATTAACACAATGAAATATCAGTCTTTGCAGAAACATCCCTGTAACGTAAGCGCTGATACCTCTACATTGTTTATCTGAAAACTCAGGCAGAAATTCATATTTTGAAAGTCTCTCGATGCTACTTTTTCCAGAATGTATTAACACATATATGCATGGGGCTCACTTGTTGCATTAATACCATGAAAACCTCAGTGACAGGATCAACAATAAATAATAGAGACAAAACATGGCAAACTTTCCGATAAAATGACGCTCAAGAGTACATGCAACTATAATATATTATATATGAAGAATATTCGACAGTTATGCTTCCTTCATTCTAATTATGATTAAATATACTTGTCGGCCTTATAAGAATTAAAATTCAATATATTTGGTTAAATTTGGATATTTCGATTTAATTTATTTAGATGTAGCACGTACGTCTGAAAACCCTACATTAAGCATTGCGCCAAAACCTAAATACATTCGCTGTGTGATTTTGTAACATTTATTACAAATGAGATTAAGCGTTTATACGAAAGCAGTTGCTGTCTGTTTTATGAATGTAAAACTGTAATGTGGCAAGCGTTCTCTCTATTATTATTACCTAAAAGTAAGAAGGATGGCAGCCAATCGTAATATATCACAAAATGTTTCTTCTAGTTTTATTATATTTTATTGAACGTTCTTCTAATAACTTAAGGTATTCAACCAACAGACGTGCCATTTTTATACATGTTGACCGATACCTATTTCATATCGTTTGAAACGGTTGTATCGTGTGAAAGAAAATTATAATAATTTACAGATTAAATATATATTAAAGTGTTTTGTCTTTTATTGTTTGCATAATATGTCATTGTCATGTTTGTCCGATTTTAGTTCAACTAGAGAGCAAATATACAAACTGTAATGAAATATATATAATACACGTGTGGATACTAACAATTGCATAGAAGCACCAATCACATTTTAAATTATACCTCGGATTTCTAATGTGCATTTCTTTCCTTAGCATATTTAGGATAGTCTGCTTTGCTATGATGTAGCGATTATACTGTTCAGCTGTGAAAGGTTTATAATTCATACTTCTAATTTTAGTTACCTGCCAGAGATAAGTATGACTTTCATCTGAATTCGGGAAGATAAACTATGCAGTGCTCACATTTTTGAAAAAAATACACTTATTCTTACAAAAGTATATGTTTGTTTCTGTCTCATTGAACTGATAACGTATTTAGCTGTTCAAAATACTTTAAGATTGGAGATATTTAAAAGTTGGATAACGCATTCTATACATTTGAATGACATTATTTCTGATTATTTTGATTTTTTTCACAAACTTAGACAACTCTTATTTCAACATTAATAGATTATTTTAAACACAACATTAACATTTATATAAACATTTGCTGAAATAACACATTCACAAAACACAGATGTTCTTACAAAAATGATTGATAATGTCAATCTCTGAATAACTGAATAGGTAAATGGTTGTAGAAATAAAAAGAAAACACTGTTTTCGAACAAAAGTAAGCAGCATCTTGTTTTTGACCACTAATATCGACGTGGTTATCCGATTATTTTGTTACATAGTGAGCCTTGTAATAAAAAATGCACATGCAACTACTGCAATCATATATGTGTATTGCAATACAGAATGTTCCTGTCCCGTTGACTTTTCATTGGCGATTGATAAGCGCTGCTGCTCAACTCGTGTCTGATAAACCAATAATTTGGAAACCGGATAGTCAATTCTCATAAATAATAGGAAAACATTAGTTGTGTATTACTAGTTATTGAATATCGTCGGAATCATGATCACTTTCCCATGTTGATGTTTTTGCATGAATAAAACAAACTGCAGACGTCAATTACAGATATATGAGTATCTTAATAAAAGCAATCACGATTGTATTCAATGAATGAAAATATGTAAAACATAACCATCGGACATATGACACAGAATGCTTTTAACTTGTTTTACAGAAACACTCCATAATGAAAATTTGATTGAACTATAGTATATATCATGATATTATGGCCATAAAAAAGAAAACATCATCATTCGACACTAACGGTGTCCCGGCTACCACAGGACACACAATTTCAAAGAAGAGTATCGAAAAATTCAAGGTCTAATTTTAATTGCGAACTTTCATGCAATGTATCAGTGATGAAATTTAAACCTGTATATGAATATTTATTATTTTGCATTGTTACTGATAACAAGCACAATGATAATATTGAAAGCAGAATGTTAAGCATGAAATACAAATATTTGTTTCCGATAACCAAACCATAACACTGTATGAATTTTGGCAAATGTTTCTCTTTAACACGTTTAATCAATGGTTTGCCTTTGAAACACTGCTAATATTTTTGAACAATTTTATTTTTTTAAGATTATCCACAGAAATAATAAAGCTTAAACAATGTTTCCCGATACATTTGCACGTAATCATCGGTATAACACAATATTGACTGTGTTTGTGTTTGTTTCTTTATATAATTGTTATTTAAGCCCTTGGCTTGTGTCCATAAACAGGATAAATTGTTGACTTTGAGACTTGTTGGCTTGTCCCTGTAGTTTTCATTGCTTTGGTGAATCAATCAGAAACAAAGTGTTAGTTTTCGCATATGGCGGTATAAATGATTCAGATGCCTAATTGTTTCACAATTTATTTGCACAATGACTAATTTGTGGACGGTTTGTTAGAAAATGTAGTTCGTTTAGAAAGCGAAATGGAAACCCAAGAAACTCGGCTTGAAAAACGCAAAAGAGTTTCCATGAGGGACTATTTAAAAACAGTTTAATTTACAACATGTATATGTATTAAAATTTGGTAGCATGTTTCGTGATTTTGTTATTATGATCTATGAAGTGGTTTTGGTAAAATGTGCATGGTCAATCTAATGACATACATCCAGCCCAACTAGACAAGTGCAACTACTTTTGATTTGTATTATTTCATTATTTGTTAAATTTTATTAAAATAAGGTAAAACACGTTTTGTTTTATTTCATTGAGTTTATATGTTAGAGATAACTTACATAATAAAACATTGCTACGACCACTACGAATTGTCCCCTCTAGGCAAAGGAAGCACATTTGTCTCTATAATACGTAGGAGAATGTAAAAATAAATTATTCATTAAACACATGCTGGAGTTCGTTTTCTGGGGTGGGGGACATGTCCAGTGCAAAATACCGGACATTGGGGCACGGAACACTCATACGAGCGGCCGGGTTATTGACGTTTGTCTCCCTGGGAAAGCACATTTGGGTACCAATGTTCAAACATCTGTGATATTCATTTATTTTTAAGAAACAGGGTTATATAACTTGATGTTATATTTTAAAGAGCACGACGTATTAGGCGAAGATTTGTGATATCTGCCATTGTAATTGTACCATTAAGGACGGAGTATAACACAGGATGGAAGATTGAAATTAAAAGCTATCTAATGACATTACATGTCACAAATGTCATTTGCGTTTATATTGAATGTTCAAAATTTACAGGTATTAGCGAAAGCAACCACAAAGGCGCTTTGTTCTATTTCATGAATGTTGGCGCATGTTGTGCATTGAAATGTCCGCCGTATAATAACGGACAAAAATGTTTCATGTGTTATGTACTTGTTGATACGATATCCCTATATATTGCATGTATACGTTAAATGGGGATTGTGATGTTTGTTTTCAGAGGCAGACATAATTATAATGCTTAGAGTAGAAATAATATTAACTTAAAAACATGAAAGTAAAATGAAATGAAATCAAATTGAAAAGTTCCTATCGACATTTGTATTGACAGGCATGGCAGTGATATCATTTCTAAAATTGTTATGATAGTTTGGTTTTATAACTTTTTCCTCGGCTAACTGATGCTTCTATAATTAGTCTCTATAAACCACTGTCTTTTTTTGGAATAAACATTGATATTAAATGATCGTTCTTCCAGAATTGTAAACGATATTATTATCTTGAGTGTTGCTGATGATCAAATTCTAATTAATGTTTCAAATCATTAGATCTATTGCAATATTATTGTAGTCGTGTCTAAAACATGCACTATTCATGCATGTACTGTTTAACTTAAAGTTTAGTGTTTTAACATGTTGAAATCACTTTAAAAAAACAACATTACGCGCTTATATAATCGGTGTTTGTTCGAAGAAACACCAACTTCTGGAGCCGTATTCAATATGCATCTTAGTAATAATTTTCAACTAAGTGAAAAATTGCCATTTTTCTAAGTTGAATTTTAAGAAAACGAACAATGTTTGTAAACCGAAAATATGAAAATAAGCAAGAAAATGGTCTAAACAATATATGAATAAATCTGATGAAAAGTAGCTGGTATTTAAAATAATCGTTGTCAAAAATTACGAAATTCTCACTAAGTTGAAAATATTCACTAAGATGCATATTGAATACGGCCCCTGACCAACAACGGGAATATGATTATGTCAGATGTTTGATGAAAACCCTTCGTTTCATTTTCCCCCCAAACTTTGTTTAAATAATATAACAGAAACTACAGGAAGACACAAATAACCAAATACTATCTCTGAACGCTATGATTTCTGGTTGGTAAAATGTTCACGTGAAAACCGTTCCTATTGATTACAGTTAAGTTTGAATGAGCTTTGTTTGTCCATAATTTGTGTAAAATGCCTGTCATTTCGTTGCAACGTTAGCTATTTGAGTTCGTTCTGTATTCCATAGTTCGAGTTATATGCATTTAGGGCTTAATTATTGCATTTGCGTTTGCTAAATCCTTTCTCAACTATTCGGAATAGGCCATAAACGATCAGTTATTTATTTAGTGTGCGTTTGTTATGTTTGACTGCCCTGATAATAAATCTCATATTTCATAAAAGTGAACCAAATATGAAACATGTTCAAATATGCAATGATAACAAAACAAAGTACAAATAGTTGAAATGCTATATATTTCGACGTTTTTTATTATTATTAAAAATAAATAGCATTGTACGTTTAATTAATTGGGGTGTTAGCCTCAATACATGTCAGCCGTAGTACAACTGTTTAACGGGGTGCAATGTAGATCCCTGGGCCTTTACTAGCTGTACAGACCTGTAAAGACAAACTACTGTATTGAAAGGTTATACATGTAGTTAATTGTAAATATTTTACCGATTTCTATAAGAGGACGAGAGCCAAGTTTGAAATGAAAGAGTACACTGTCCGAATACCGCAATACACCAAAGGTCAAGATATACAGGTTTATATAACGAAAACACTTATTTCTAAAAAATGTAATAAACGCAAAAATTCCCAATAACAAAAATAGCGGTTTACAACTAAACTCGCTTGACTGTCTATCAAGGGGTCGCATTTTTGATTCCCAGACCATCCAGCCTAAACAGTTTTAAAACATTGTCTCCATTTATTAATAAGATATCCTTATTGTTTTGGAATCGGTTTTACATTTTTCAGCACAGGAATTCGAACATATTTAAAACTCATTTTCTATGTGTCATTAACCTTTGTTCTGTCGTCGTCGAAACAGGTGCGCTGTCTGCATGGGATATGCCCGTGTTCTTTAAGCAAATGCAAACCACCCTGTCGGTGTTTGCGAGGGAGGTTGTGGGTGTTGCAGACCTTACACGTTCTTGGATGCCGAAGGTCTAAACGTTTGTGATGGAGTCACGTTAAGGGCATGGCCGTTAACCTCAAAGTGCGATTCAAGTGCATCATCATCAACCGGAAAGCGCCCATGAACATCGGGAATACCGCTGTATTGTTGTCGTCACTCAGATACATGCAAGCACCATTGACCTGAGATCATCATCATCATCATCATTATCATCATCATCATCACCATCATCATCATCATCATCATCATCATCATCATCATCATCATCATCATCATCATCATCATCATCATCATCATCATCATCATCATCATCATCATCATCATCATCATTATCATCATCATCATCATCATCATCATCATCATCATCATCATTATCATGAAATTACGGAAATGTTGAAAAATACTTTAGAATAAGGAATAACGACGGTGTTTGATGTGTTCAATACTAGCGGATTTGGGAGCAAGCACGATGTGAACCCTCGTCCCTCTACCCCACCCCTACCCAATCATTTTAAAATCAAATAAACCATCCATCCCCGTTTTTTAATATTATTATCGGAGAAAACAGCGTTAATAGTCAGCAACGCAAACTATCAGATCCCTAATTGATGGTGCCCAAATTTTGACTCTTTTTTAAATAAAAAAAGGATAGTAGTATCTTAAAAAATTGGAAACGTTAATCCGTGAACATCTATTTGGAAACAAAACCCCAGCAGAGGTCATCAGAGATATGAATCTTACTATATTGTAAACCAAAATAAGAATAGTTTTAAAAATGGTTTAAAGAGAGGATATTTTGTTGGTTTTACCACAATTATTACATACAAATGCACAGTATTTTACATTATAATTTTACTCTGGCTGGATTGAAATAAAAAAAAAATATCAATATCGCACTGGCTTGAGAAAAAACACTTTTTACAAAAAAATGTCGAATTTGCATTGAAAGCTAATTTTTACAAAGAATGTAAAATTGCTGGTAATAAAAAAAAGTTAATTGCATACAGGAAATGAATGAATCCGTTAATTTTGTGGATTTTTATGAAATTGAAATACAATTGTTATGGAGACATGAAGTTTCAGTGAGCGTGAAATTATTTTTTTGTGTCATTACCTACTGCTCGCGCATTTTGAAATAAGCTCCAAGCAGTTGTCACTTCCATTTGCTAAGGTTCCCACTGCGTCTGTCGTCAAACAATAGTGTCAATAACGTAGACATAAATTAATAATGCACGAGAAATTAATGAAATCAAAATAAAGTATGTTGATTCGAAAGAAAGGTCTTTCACTCATGGTTGATAGACAAGTAATGTTTTCTTAACAGGCTGCGCCACACATAAATAAACCTTTTTTTGAATACGCGTGAAACCAAATGTCATCTGTATCATTGACACATGATAACTGATATTTGAAGAATCAAATATAAGCATTGCTTCTGTGCGATGTATATATTAAAAAGTAAACCTCCGATATCATTTTAGCTATTTTGTATCTGCCTTGGCTTCAAATTCTGATTTGTTATCTATGTGCCAACAAAAAATTGATATACCACCTTCGTAGCGCAGGAAACAGCTGTATAATTCTTTCATATTCGATTTCTTTTTTGATAAGCATGTGTTGCTCAATTTAAGCCATACCAATTCATAGTGCATACTGTCCTAGTGTCGTGACGTAGTTTGATCAACAGTCAGATCACAATTATACACTATAATTTATACTCAGTAGTTATGACCTGGGACCTTGTTTACATAAGACCAAATTCACATAATCGGCCCTCTGACTAGACATGATAATTTCTTATCAAATATTATCCAAAACTTCTTACGAATACTATCTGATCCAAATTTCATCAACATCCTACTTAAAATAAATATTTGTTTTACAGGCGAAGAACGAAAACAAATGATTGAAAGCATGGTCTAAATAACTTTGATGATAAATGTAAAGAGATTGTATGCCTGTTTGTGCAAGCGGATTGCAACATGAATACAAAGTTAACATAACATGTGTACCTATTTATTGGGAAGGAAACATTATACAAGAAAACTTGTAATAAATTTAGAAATCAGAAACCAAAATAAGCAATGAAAAAAGGGGCTGTTGTGACCTTTATTTGAAACTAGTGGGATCAACAATGCACAAATCCTTAACAAATGTAATTCGAATTGTAAATTTGTGTCTTGCTTGCTCTAAAAGCTGAGCAAACATTTGTTTGAGATACTTTTACACTCAACACAATCCTGCTGCTGCCTTTTTCTCCGAAAACAACCTTTGGAAATTTTTCTCCGAAAACAACCTTTGGAAAGGTTACCTGAATACAGAGTGTTCCTGGCGCGATGACTATTCGTTTGAGCCTGATGAGCGCGGCTGCTCACCTTGTGGAACATAAACAAAGTATCATTGTAAGTGTGATGATATATATACCATCAATTAATAGATGAGGCCAATTTAATGCCTTCGAATCGATAAAGAAACAATTACTGTCGAACATTGTAAAGCATGTTTTAATAGTGTGCCTAACAGAACCAACAACTAACCCATCTCATCAATTACTTCCACATTTTGCATGAATGTATTTTAGTAAACCCGGCGACCCTCACTCATATTTTATGTAGTTGATGTAATAACCTTCATTTCAATTAAAACTTGAATCAAATTTAAATCCTTTAAATGATATTGCTTAATAATATAAATCCTAAAGGACACAATACTTCAATTGACAAACCCTCATGGTTTCATTTTATTATTACTGAAGTGGAAATGTATTTTTTATATATAAACCTTAATTTGTTCTTCTTCTCGCAGCGATGCTTAATCATTGATGTATTACTTCCTTAACATAAGCTACGGTGTTTTAATATTTGATAGGTTTTAAAGCTATACATCGGTATAGCTAAGACCCGTGTAGATTGACTGAGGTGTCTGGATTATTTGAACACTAGCGGGTCAGGCGAGAGGCCCCTATAAAATGTCAAACGAATTGAAAATGTGCGTATTGAAAGTGTATACACATCTCTACATGTATGCAGTAGAGTGCAGAGTGTAATAATGATATTGATTTTTTACTAAACCTTTATCTACACAATCAAAATACTTTGTTAATAATGCCTAAATAGTATGCCCCCTACCACGATTTCTTGCAGAAGCAATTGCAGTGAAAGTACGCATTTATAAGTAGTATTGTATTTTAGCTAGTCTGTTTATCAAATTAAATATTTAAATCAAGGTGTTGTGATGGCCCTGATGTAGTCGTCGGTCACTACGTCGTTGTGCATACTGTTTGTTATTACAAACAAAGCTATGAACTGTTAAAATATAAATCATTCTTCTTTGACTTGTTTAACAAAAAGTGTGTTTGCAATGCAGCTGTGCGTCTACAGTGAAATTGTTCTCCTATTCTTCTACCGTGGTATCATTCGACATAGTTTTTCAGTCCTAACAATATAATGCCTAGGGCTATTGAACTTCTCTTTGCTTTCAAGACTTGTTTTCGTTTGATTTATATGTTATATGTGCTTCCGATTGGTCACCTTTTCCGAATGAATTAATCTGTATACACTAGGTATTAATGTCGTAAAGACCCGTCATCGATGTTTCCAATAATGAAATTACCATTGAATCCTATTTGATTCTTCGAAAAGAAACACTGCTTTAAATGATGCCTGTGGGCATCGAGAGTGTTGGATTATTCTTAATTTACTTTAACTTGAATATACAGTCCGCTGTGTTGGATCATACTAATTGTTTTACTTTGATTAGATAGAACAATGTATACTGATAGGAATCACTCTTTTGGCCTGTTCCTGTTTAGAAACCGGTACGTTGGCCCATTGTAAGAGGCCACAGGAAAGTTTATCTGCTAGGACTCGATCTCGAGCCTGCAAGATTGACAGTATTGAACACGTGGTCTCGATTTATCAAAGCCTTCTATTCCCTTAAATGGAACAGTAATCTATTTTGCTTTTATACGATGGTTTATGCTGTATGGTTTTATTATCTTTAATTATCTACAGGGGTTTGTTAGCGAATTTTGGTTCGTTTTTTAAATCATTACTGTTGAGGCAAGTATTTACATATATGTGTATAAATTCAAATTCTGGAATTATCAAACTATATCTAGTTACTTGTTATTCTTGTACAGTTAAAACAACAGCTAACAGGTGAAAGTTCTGTGCACTTTCAAGCCAGATTTAAGTCTTATAGTATTTGTCTTACCGAAAGCGTTTCGCAAATCTTAAATAGATTGCTAGATAATTATCGCGAACATTAAATTGCTAACACGAAACAATTCACGAACTTAACAGGTAATCTTACGGCAGTTATATGCCACCATACGTTCAAATACAATTTGTATTTGTATCAGATAATTGCAAACTATATGAGGGCGCAGCACGTGTATTCAGACCAAGCGTTGCATAGGAAAAAATCAGCAATGCATGTAATATGGTGGTCGTCATTTATTATAAGCATATACAATAGACCCCATGTCATGTTTAGGCTCTACATTAAGTTGCAGGTTTACCGCTTATTACAGTATAGAAAATATAAATTATGTTAATGTATTCCAAGTAAACGCGAGCAGGATAAAGCAATACCCTGCAAATATCAAAGTTGTAGTTTTGATAACAAGATTTGTGTTTTAGTATATGTTGTCTCTTGATAGTGTGTTTCCTTCCCGGTGCTTGTAAATCTCATCAGCCTTATAAAACAAAGCAAAACATAAACTATAATGTAATATGTCTTAGTTGTTTGTTGTGTCTTCAATTGATTGTAAGATATTAATAATGTGTGTTTATAGAAGATGTGAGAACTAATGAAGAGGCTTTGTAGGATTTCTTTCAGCAACAAAACTGTTTAAATATATTTATAGAACAATACCTCTTTTGATTATGCGTATTTGATTAAATAAGAAACCAAATCATGAAATGATATTAATAATTAGGTTGTTGAAATCTAGAACTCTAGAATATTTAGCATGTCCAAACATAACCAATTCCCCGCATTATCAAATCATTCTGTCAATTTCATACAATTCGCACGTATATCAAGGTGCCGAGTCAGTTTTGCTTTATTCGATTATTTTACCACGTGATGTTTATCTACAGTCTGTTGGTCAAGTGATTACAAAATACAGACTCCTTTTTTATTCAATGAACATGGTACATACATAAAATATATAAAAATAAATAACAAATGGCCTACTGTTTATAATTATGGTATTGTTTTCATTCAGCTCACCAGATAAATTCCTCCGCGTCGCGATAACATACATTTCAAACTTTGGATGTAATATTTTTCTGGAATATTGACTCTTTCAGAAGGGTTGCGCTGTGAATGAATTGAATAAAATACATTTGCATTGCATTGTTACAGAAAATGAAAACAATGAATTATTTATATCAAAATAGCATTCAACGCATTATATTCAGCCACACAGATCACTAATTTGTTTAAAACAATGTTTATTGAATAATAAATGCATCACGTTGGTAGAAATATTATATTAAATCAGTTGGGACATTGATTTATACAAGAACGGAACGAGACAAATAATCGAAATTGTTATGTAAAACGCTCATGCACCGGCCGTTAAAGCAATGTACTATTCTAAATATCACCATTTTAGGATGTACTTAATACATTTTGCTTGGTTAAAGAAGGTAAATCAAATGCTGTTTACTTTTGAATGTTCATTATTTTGCTTTTTATATCGACTAATTATCTGCGATTGTATAACGACCATTTGACATATACACTTTCCGACCATAGATAATTAAAATCTGAAAAAAATGGCTATGAAATTTCAAACCACAGCTGAATCTTGCAAGAACTGCATTTAAAACTTAGCAATACTACACAGGAGCTCAATACATGACATTTTCATATATTTCCATGCTGAAGATTGTCTTCCTAAAATTGGTCTATATATGTTTTACCATATGTAAAACAGGGAAAGGTGGGCGAAGCTTAACCGTGCAATAAGTTTCGTGCAGATAAGATATGCCCCTATTCACCTATACATGCATGCTAGTAATTAAACAATATCCTTGACAACAGAATATTCACAAATTACATTGTTTCCTTCGTATAATTGTTTTGCTTTTTACACATATTAAGCAATGCTGGAAAGCATACCGGAGCGTTAGTTTTTATAATTGGTCATATGTTACATTGACATGCAAATACCTGTTTATCTATTTCATTTCGATTTGCTGTTTGTCGCCTTTCGAATATACTGCCACTTCCGGCAAAGTCTATGGAGCGGTTTTACACTTTCGTATTTGCTCTTTGGTTGATTCGCATTTGCAATTCAATTTGAACATACCTATTCATAATGTTAATTGTCATAATATATTGACATAGTGAAATCAAAAATCAGGTTGCGCTATTCAAAGTTAGAGTTATGGCCTTTGACATGCCTAATTGTGACTATTTTCACTTAATCCGTTCTCTTAATTGATATAGTTGTATCCAATCTTCATTAAAAATTTGTTAGAATACAATCCGATCGAAAATTGAACAACATCCAGATCGCAATATTCGCAATGGAGTTGCGATCTTAAAATTGTAAAACATTGCTTTTTTCGCGTTTTCCCTACTCTAACTGGTGCATGCATTTACTACACCTAATTAGAATGATTATGTGCATAATCATTGAAGTAAAGGTAAATCATCATACTGATCGCCCTATTCATTCTGATGTGATGACCTGTGACGATAGGATTGTACTAAACAAGCCAGATCCCTCGCTTGCACATTTGTGATGCAAATTTACAAAGCCTGCTCACAAAGTGCATTGAGCGAAATAACTCGACAAAGTTTCATCAACCTGTAGATTGCAATATTCCACCAAGTGTTAAAGTTTGACAAAATTAGGGTTTTCTCGAACTAAAGGGTTTCTTATCAGGTATTCAGGAAATGTTGTTTGACATACATTGCACTGTATTGTCCCGCATTCTATTTCTAAAAACAACATATATCGAAAACGTTTGAAAGCCTGTCATATTGATACACTATTTTTTTTTTATAAAATGCCCCTTGAATTTTCAACATACACCATCGCTATACTTAACTCTACACCATATATTTAAAATTACTTCATCATGTTTATTAATTAAACATAACGCTGCAATCAAATCAGTCTAACTCATAATCAATATTTGTTTAATCATGGTCTTTTTCGTGAAGAGAATGTAGAAAGTTCAAAGCAGGCGAAATCAGAAAGAAAGGTCAACATAACATTTCACATTATATCTAAATCTAAAACAAAGGAAACAAAGTATTTCGAGATTTATTGTGGAAAATAAAAATTTCAATAAAGGTAGGAAATACTGAACAATTAAACGTGTAATAAATTGACAAAAAATGCCTAATCCTGACATTTACTTTCTGAAACATATCAGCAAAACAATTATCAATATGCTTTTATCACTTGAGCGTAAAGTTACACGAAAAACAACAACATTTTGTTGACAATTAATATAGAAAACATTTATACGAGCACTTTAGCATGTAAAAATCAGCCTTTACTACGCACTTCGTCTGTTTCCGTACAATTCATATATATAGAAAAAGTAGTTAAAAAACAACATCATGTCTACGACAAAATACAAACACACCAAACCAACAATACATAATTATTGCAAATTATTGAGGTTTTTCAGTGTCCATTTGAAAATGAAATTGTATAGTAACATATATTTACAATGTGAGATTGTTATTTGTCAACTGAATAATTAATTGACAACTGACTAATTGTAAAAAAAATAAAAAACGAACACAAATAAATCGTTAAAATCGTTAAATGGTCAAATTATTACAACAAAATTTACAAGCACGTATTAACACATCTTCTCAGTTTTGCAACTGAGTAACTCTACGAATTTGACAAGCGAACAAAAATGAAAAGTCATGACAATTATGTAGCAAGCCCAAATATAAACGAAAATCATCAGTAATAATATTTTACAAAGTATACAAAGGAGCATTATTCCTCCGCTTACAAATGAAGTTGGTATCCGGGCATTAAAAAACTAAGTATTCAGTATTTATGATTATTATTCATGGTCTTTTTAAAGGTATTTCATCATAACCTTTTGTAAAGTCTTCAGAGTTTTTTTTAAAATGTTCGATACAAAAATATCACCTGTAGCGTTATATGGTGCTAAAATATGGGGAATAACTTCAATGAATGTTATTGAAAATGTCTAATTATACGCATGCTATAAATGTATCTTTTAAAGCTTTTAATAATGCTGTTTTAGGTGATCTAGGTCGTTTACCTTTACATATATATGCTTCGAAATGTTGTCTTAAATATTGGTTAAAAAATTTGAAACTTCCTGATGAAGATATGTAAAGTTGTGTTACAATATGCTAAAATTTTATGATAATATAGGCCATGTAAATTGTGTGAGTGTATTGGGTATGAATCTGTTTAGGAATGGTTTTGGATATATTTGGGAGGCACAGCATGTAGAAAATGAAAGTGCTTTTTCATAAACCATGTAACTAGATTAAACAATCAACATCTACAATTATTGAACCAAATTTGTACACAGTATATGAAACTTAATCGATTTTACTTACATATACAATTGTGGTTTAAAGCAGAAATATATGTGAACTGTGTTACAGTTGATAAAATTCGTTAATGATTGGCAAATTTAAGAATTGATAGAGAGCATAAATTGTGTTTATATTGTGAAAATGTTGTTAAGAATGAATATAATATTAATATCAAATGTCCAGTGTAAACCAGGATTTTGAATTCATGGCTTCTTTTGTATTTTCCATTGTATTATTACATTTTGTGGTTTAAGGCTCGACCTACGCAAATAGCTTTACAGTAAGATATATACCAGTATATACAGCTTTTTTTCAAAATGAAAAACATTTTAATGTAGCCATTGATTTGGTGAGTAAGGTGTTTGGTGTGCATTGTATCATTGTTGGGCTTTTAATGATATTTCATTAAATTCATATATCTGCGTGATAAAATAATATTTTTTTTAAAAATATGTCAAAATTCTGCACGTACTATTACGTCAGATTTGAAATAAGTTATGGCCTACTTAACACGCACAACAGTTTAATTTATTTCCTATAGATTAACAATGATCAGA